>NW_027438376.1:0-160349 GCF_000715075.1 Nicotiana tabacum | reverse complement strand
GAATCGATATCTGATCCTGATATCAAAAAGTCAAACCCCCGGTCAATCTTTCCAAAAATCCGACTTTCGCCATTTCAAGCCTAAATTAGCTACAGACCTCAAATTTACAGTCCAGACACACTCCTAAGTCCAAAATCACCCAACAGAGTTAACAGAACCGACGAAACTCCATTTCGGAGTCGTCTTCACACATTTCCCACTACGGTCAAAATCCTGACACTTAAACTTCCGTTTTAGGGACTAAGTGTCCCAAAACACTTTGAAACCAAAAACAAGACCTCCCGGCAAGTCACATAAGCATAAAAAGGTACGGGGAAAGTATTAAATTGGGGATCATGGCTAATACACTCAAAACGATCGGTCGGGTCATTACATCAAGGTTTGACAAGATACTTACCTTTTGAAGTTATGTCGATATTCCAAAATTGCCGTCTTGCTTGAATTGACCTCCATACCGCTCAAATCTATCGAAATTAATTGTATAACTTCATTAAAATTCATCGTAAATAATTCCAGATAATAAAACGTCGATTTAAAACTTTATTCTAAAAAGTCAAGAAATCCGAACACCCATTCCGATACGAGTTCAACCATACCAATTTTATCGAATTTCAACAAAATAATCGTCCTCAAAATCTTGAATTCCTGTTTTTTGAAAAGTTTTTACAAAAATCACCATTTCATCCATTAAACTCGAATTAAATGATGAATATAACCATATAGAACACTTACCCCAACCAGGCTTGTAAAAAATCCCTCCAGAATTGCCCAAAACTGAGCTCCAAAACACCCGATCGAAAATGACGAAATGACCATTTTTGGTCCTTAACATTCTGCCTAGTTTCGCACCCGCGAATGAGTCGCCGTATCTGCTGAGTTGCTTTTGCGAGCCAGAACTCGCTTATGTGGAAGCGCACTACCCAGTCGACCCTCGAATCTGCGGAAGAATTTTCGCTTCTGCGAGAATCATAGGTGAGACGCCATGGCTCGCTTCTGCGTAAAGGGTCGCTTCTGCAGCCTTCTTCATCAGATTCTGCTCAAGTCGCTTCGGCATGGCAAATCCTTCAAGTCCATATTGATCTGTTAACCATCCGAAATCCACCCGAGACCCACGGGACTTCAATTATGAGTTTGAAAATCATCCAACATATCAAATCAATCCGGAATGACTTAAAATTTTGCATTCATAAATGATGTAATGGAGCTATTCCAATTTCCAGAATTTAAATTCGACCTGGTTGTCAAAAATTCAACCTTCGGTCGAACTTTCAAAAAATCTTCTATTTTCCAACTTTCGCCAAAATACGTGAATTGTCTTATGAACTTCCAAATCCAATTCCGGACACACGCCTAAGTCCGAAATCACCATATGAAGCTATTGAAATCATCAAAATTTTATTCCGGAGTAGTTTGCTCAAAAGTCAAACTCCGGTCAATTCTTTTCATTTCAAGCTTCAAAATGAGAATGATTCTTTCAATTAAATTCTGAATCTTCCAAAAATCAAACTCGACCACACCCGCGGGTCATAATACATATTACGAAGCTGCTCGAGACCTTTAGTGGCTGAACGGGGTGTAAATTATTAAAACGACAAGTCAGGTCGTTACATTCTCCCCATCTTAAACATATGTTTGTCCTCGAACGTGCAATAATCTTTCTGAGGACTTAATTTACTGAATGTATTTACTGCACACATACTCGCGGGTGATCCTATGCCACCGCAAACTTAACATGGCTCGACAACACCATCTCAGCTGAGATTATTTCTTTTATCCACATTTATGCACTTAAAACCCAAATTCCTTACAATCCAATCATTTTCATAAGGCCTTATTATCACATTAATGCATGGTATTAGTGTCACCCGGCTATAGCAACTCGTGCCTATGCACACATTATACGTATGTCCATAACCACATCACTGGTCATCTTAACCAAAATATCTTATCAATTTTGTTTTTTCGCAACACTGACAGTAACACGCGAGGCGTGAAGACCTCATAACTATTTATCCGAATTAATGAGCCACATTTAACGCCACCTGGTCACTCACCTTATAGGCTAAAACTCAATGTTTATAGCACCAATATGGCTAAATATGCATAGAAATATATAAAAGAATTATTAAATAAGCCTAACAGTCATGCCTCCCTAATAATATTATGGTACAAATTTAATTTCACAAAGGGAGAATTTAAACTCATATTTTTTCACAACAAGGACCTCGTCCTTATATAACTTTCATCGTGGCTTGTAGCCCAGTTTAAATATTTCACATCATATAAAAATATGAGGGCCTCGTCCTCAACTCCGAATCACAAGTATTTTGCACACTGTGCCAACTGAAAGTTTCAAATTCCTTTCTTTTTTCTTTTCAATAAATTTTGTAAACTATTTTCACAACACATAATGAACCCCTATTCCAGTTGGGCATATAATTCATAAAATTGAAATCAATTATTCCGAAATCACATCAAAACCCACTGTAGTGAATAGTAGAAAGTCACTTTTGGACTTATAGCCCTCAATAGTGTATGAAAATAAAAATGATAGGCACGGGCTAAAATCAGCAAATCTCCCAACAACGATAAACATATAAGTGGGTCACAAAATTATGAAGCTCACCCATAAGCGGAGCATAATAGGAGGACTCGCCTCAGTATACATAACCGAATTAAATTAAGGAAAATATCCTTTTATAACAATTCGGGATCATACCTGTAATGACGCCATCTAGTATAGTGGCCTCAGCCACTCCATAGCCAATATATCAACGGGCTGGGCCTCCCTCTATAGTGCTCCCTCTACCCGTCTGTCCTCCACCCCTAACTGGCTATACAGGTGGGGTAGTAGCTGCATTGGGGCACGTATTGTAATGACCCGACCGGTTGTTTTGAGCTCTAGCGCATCATTCAGTGGTTTGAGGCCTTAAGTAGCTTTAGTCCAAGTATTACGACTTGTACGTGTGGCCGGAATTTAGTTTTGGGAAGTTCGGAGTTAGTTTGGAAAGAAATTTCTAAATTTGGAAGCTTTAAGTTGGAAGAGTTGACCAAACTTGGACTTTTGAGTAAACAATCTCGGAATCGGGATTTGAAGGTTCCGATATCTCCAATACCTGGCTCTGCACAAAAATGTGCAGAAGTGTAGTATGAGTACTCCACAGTCGGTACCCAGTAAGTATCAAGACTAACCTTAGTGGAGTAGTGACGAGGTACAGTCAAGACACTCACTAGTCTAATAAAC
This sequence comes from Nicotiana tabacum, assembly GCF_000715075.1. Taxonomy (NCBI): domain Eukaryota; kingdom Viridiplantae; phylum Streptophyta; class Magnoliopsida; order Solanales; family Solanaceae; genus Nicotiana; species Nicotiana tabacum. The sequence continues at coordinate 157,105 of NW_027438376.1, read as the reverse complement.
TGTGCAATATAGTATACAAAAATAATAGAAAATAAATAACAATGATGGGAACAATAATCAACCAGTAATATACACAACAGGGCAACAAGAACTCCATAAATATTGCTTATCAAAAAATGAATACAAGTACAACCAATTAATTAAGCCCTTCAGATATAAATCTTCCGCCTATATGTTTTTCAAGTAATAATCTTCAGGATATAATACTTTCCAATAAATATATTTCGAATATACTCCTATCAAACAAATATCTTTCAAATATAATTCTTTCAAATAAATATATTTCAAATAAAAGTCACCCTGTGACACTTCATTTCATAATCATAAAATGCGGGTCTCAGCCTACTTTCATATTTCCATGGCACCTCGTGCAAATTTCTCTATCACAACCGGACAAACAACTCACGTGCCAATATCATCATCCTTTACTCATGACACCTTGTGCCACATTTCATATCATAACTTCACGGATAATTCACATGCCAATATTATCATTATTTACTCACGGCACCTCATGCCTACATTTCATTTCATAATTTGCCTGGCAATAATCGCAGGCTCCCAATTTCAACATAGATTAGACTATTATCTAGTTTACCGAAACAACAAGATAACTTTCAGAAGATATAAAAATAAACACAAGGAAAATCACGGTATCACATGAAAATTACCAACGCAAAAACCCCACATCATCACATAAAAATTACCAACACAATAACTCTACATCATCACATATCATCCTTGACAATAGCCACCCTTATCACTCCGTATAATAGCCACCCTTATCACTCCGCCCAGACAATATCCCAACACACATAACCACAGTGAAATGCCACCCTTATACCCACATAATATCAACAGTGAAATGCCACCCTTATATCCTCATAATAATAACTCAAATCACATAACAATTTACATGAAATATTATCACTACAACACAAAACAATCAATTCCTCTCACAATTTTCCCAATGACCACAACCAACTCCAATGATATAGTAAAATCAATCAATTTCTCAAAAATAGCCCAAGGCTCCACACAACGTATATAAAACCTCAAAACAATCAACAGAGATGGAAAATACTCAGTATAGGGAAACACCTTCATTAATCAAAATTCTTGATAATTATATTAATGCCTCTGTTTATAATTATTTGCAGATAAAAAATCCATATACTTAAGATTTCGAGGGTTGATATTCCCATTTCGATTTTGGGGCTTTGAGAGCTCGGGTTGGGCGATTATTTTAGGGATTTTCAGAGAAAGCTTTTTGGGTAATGATTCTTAACTCCTTTATGGTTATATTCCACTAATCTGTGGTTGATTTCATTATTTATATTCGGATTTGGATTGAAGATTTTGGATTTTGATTGCAATTTTGATATCGGATTTGGATTATTTTGGCACGAATGAACTCATGAGTGAATGGGAGTTCATATTTTGTGACTTTTACTCGATTCCGAGACGTGGCCCCGGATTTGGTACTGTTGTGATATGTGAGTGCCGTGTACGTAAGGTGACGAGTATGTACACGGGCTATTTGTTGTAAAACACGATTTATTTTACTGAGTAGTAATCTGTTTTTCCTTTAAATTGAGTTATACAATTTAAATAAGTATTAGTTTGTTTTTATTCATAATTGAGCTATTCCAATATGTGTAGCTATCCTGTTTAGTCTAATATTGCATGTCTACGTGCTTTAACTGCTTATTTGAACCCTGTGAAGCATGCCTAGCTGACTTCCTGCTTTTCCTTGTTCTTTATCAGTATAACTATAGAAATCTTGCAGTTAACTATTGTATTTATCGAATTGAGTTGTGTGTTTACTTTTGAGACTACAAGGAAATTTCCTCGAGAGTTCTCTCTGTATATTTACTTTTGAGACTACGAGGCATTTCCTCGGGAGTTCTCCCTGCATATTTACTTTTCAGACTACTAGGCTGTTCCTCGGGAGTTCTCCCTGCACACATTTACTTTTGAGACTATGAGGCGGTACCTCAGGAGTTCTCCCTACCTATTTACTTTTGAGCTTACGAGGCGGTAACTCGGGAGTTCTCTATGTACATTTAATTTTGAGACTATGAGGTGGTACCTCGGGAGATCTCCTCGAATATTTACTTTTGGGACTACGAGACGGTATCTCGGGAGCGCCCTTGTTGTTATCACATTGTTTGTGTGTTGTTATTTCTCTGTGAATTTGTTTATGTTAAATTCTCCATTTTACTTCATTTTATTATATCATCTGTCTTGTTATTATATCCCAGTAGGGCCCAGACCTGACCTCGTCCCTACTCTACCGAGGTTAGGCTTGGCCGTTATGGTGTACTCATGCAACTCTTCTGCACATGTTTTGTGTGCAGATTCAGGTGCTCGTTATCAGCCCCATTACCAGTGAGTTGAGATAGCTTTGGAGACTTCGAGGTATATCTATCGCGTCCGCATACCTTGGAGTCCCTCTCTATTCTCCCTCGTGTCAAACACTTCCTGTATTTATTTTTATTAGACTCTAGTGTATAGAGATACTATTTCCTTTATGTAGCTTATGACTCATGATGTTCCAGGTTTTGGGAAAGCTATGTACGTCTAGCGTTATTGTTATTGTACATGCTGAGCGGCATTGTTATTGGTTATTCAGAATCTGTAGCAGTTAGTTGATAAGTTTTGCTTCCATTATTGGTATTTATGCAATTTGTTAGGTTTACCTAATCGTAGAGACTAGGTTACATCAGGATGTGTTTTGGAGGGATGTTTGGGTCGTGACAAGTTAGTATCAGAGCTCTAGGTTCTTAGGTGTCGTGAGTCACAAGCCAGTTTAGTAGAGTCTCGTGGATAGGTGCGGAGACGTCTGTACTTATCCTCAGGAGGCTATGGAACTGTTAGCCACCATTGTCATGCGAAATTTGTTGACACCAAAAATTCTAAACTTCGGTATTCTATTCTTTCTCACAGATGATGAGGACTCGAACCGAAGGATCTGATGATCAGGCACCTGCGCCCCCTGCTAGAGCCGCGACAGGCCGTGGTCGGGGTAGGGGCCGAGGACGACCAAGCCGGGTAGCCAGAGCACCCGCACGCGCTGCTACAGAGGAGACCCCAGTAGCTCCAGCTAGAGGGCAGGCACCTGAGGTGCCTTTTGCTGTACCAGCTCTCTATGAGACTCTAGCCCAGTTTATGAGCATGTTCAGCACCTTCGCTCTGGCTGGATTAATTCCACTTGTTCCTGCCACATCTCAAGTCGGGGGAGGGGCACAGACTCCCTCAGCCCATACTCCTGAGCAGAGGGTCCAGGTTGACCAGGCACCAGAGTTCATCCATATGCAGCCGGTAGTTCCGGTTCAGCACGAGACTAGGACAGTCGCTTATGAGTCGGAGCTGCTCAAACTTGAGAGGTACAAGAAGTACCACCCACCTACCTTCAGCGGATTGGCTACAGGTGATACTATGGGGTTTTCTGGAGGAGTGTCATCGTATTCTCCATACTATAGGCATAGTAGAGACGAGTGGGGTTTCTTTTACCACCTTACAGCTTAGAGGAGCAGCCTATCAGTGGTGGCGTGCTTATGAGTTTAGTAGTCCGGATGAGGCAGCTTCACTTACATGAACTCAGTTCTCGGATATGTTTTTGAGAGAGTATATCCCTCAGAGCCTCAAGGACTCATGGCGCGCGGAGTTTGAGCACCTGAGCCAGGGTGATATGATTGTGTCAGAGTATACAGTCCACTTTAATGATTTGGCCCGACATGCACCGGCCTTGCTTGCCACAGTTTGAGAGAAGGTTCAACGATTTATTGAAGGACTCCATCCCGATATCCGGATTAGTATGTCCAGGGAGTTGGAGATGGATATTTCTTATCAGCAGGTTGTGAGTATTGCCAGGTGATTGGGGGTCACACTTGCTCGGGATAGAGAGGAGAGAGAGGCCAAGAGGTCTCGAGAGTCTAGCACTTACAGTGGTACTCGTGCCCCAGCTATAGCTCGTTAGCCGCCAGTAGTGTTCCAGCCCCCGCTAGGCCCCAGGAGCATTATTATGCACCGCCAGTATGTAGTGTGCCTCCTACTCGTGGTGCTTTTAGCGTCCAATCCAGCAGACCTGGCCCAAGTCAGTCAAAATAGCCACGCCTTCCGAGGGGTTGTTTTGAGTGTGGCAACACTCTCCATATGGTAAGGGATTGCCCCAGACTTAAGAGGGGTGCACCTCCGCAGACTTATCAGCCACCACGTGCTCCACCGGGTCCTCAGGCTATGATTCCAGAACCAGCTATCGCCCAACCTACTCAGCCGACTTGAGGTGGAGGTCGAGGTCACCCTAGAGGTGTAGGCTAGGCCAGATATTATGCTCTTCCGGCTCGTACAGAGGTAGTTGCTTCCAACTCTATCATTACAGGTATTGTTCCGGTCTGTCATAGAGATGTGTCGGTATTATTTAACCCAAGCTCTAAATATTCCTATATGTCCTCTTATTTTACCCTGTATTTGGGCGTATCTCGGGATTTTTTGAGTTTCCATGTTTATGTGTCTACTCCTGTCGGGGATTCTCTTGTTGTTGGCCATGTGTATACATCGTGTTTGATTGCTCTTAGTGGATTTGAGACAAGAGCCGATTTATTATTACTCAGCATGGTTGAATTTGATGTTATATTGGGCATGGACTAGTTGTCGCCCCATTATGTTATTCTTGATTGTCACGCTAAGACTGTGATGCCGGCTATGCCAGGTTTACCACGATTACAGTGGTGAGGTACCATAGATTATACTCCCAGTCAAGTTATTTCATTTCTTAAAGCTCAATGAATGGTTGAGAAGGGGTGTGACGTGTATCTAGCTTATGTAGGAGATATCGGTATTGACACCCCTACAGTTGAGTGAGTTCCAGTAGTGAGGGACTTTCCATATGTGTTTCTATCTGATCTTCCGGGCATGCCGTCCAACAGAGATATTGATTTTGGCATTGATTTGTTACCGGGCACTCAACCCATCTCCATTCCTCCATATCACATGGCTCCTCTTGAATTGAAGGAGTTGAAGGAGCAGTTACAGGAGTTGCTTGATAAGGGCTTCATTCGGATGGTTTTTGAAGAAAAAAGATGGTTTTATGCGTATGTGCATTGATTGTCGCTAGTTGAACAAAGTTACAGTGAAGAACATGTATCCTTTGACTTGTATTGGAGACTTATTTGATCAGTTACAGGGTGCCAGAGTGTTTTCCAAGATTGACTTACGTTCAGGCTATCATCAGTTGAAGATTCGGGAGTCAGATATCCCGAAGACTGCTTTTAGGACTCAGTATGGTTACTACGAGTTCCTTGTGATGTCTTTTTGGCTGACCATTGCCCCAGCAGCTTTTTTGCACTTGATGCACGGTGTGTTCTGGCCTTATCTTGACTCATTCATCATTGTGTTTATTGATGACATTCTGGTGTACTCCCAGACTCGGCAGGATCGTGAGCAGCACCCGAGGACCATGCTTCAGACCTTCAGAGAAAAGAAGTTATATACAAAATTTTCAAAGTATGAGTTTTGGCTAGACTTAGTGGCATTCTTGGGTGATGTAGTATCGAGTGATGGGATGCAGGTGGATCCGAAGAAGATTGAAGCAGTGCAAGGTTGGCCCAGACCGTCCTCAGTTACGGAGATCCAAAGTTTTCTTTATTTGGCGGGGTATTACCGTCGATTTGTATAAGGTTTCTCATCTACTGTAGCACCTATGACCAGGCTGACCCAGAAGGGTGATCTATTCAGGTGGACAGAGGAGTGTGAGGGGAGCTTTCAGAAGCTCAAGATGGCTTTGATTACAACCCTAGTATTGGTATTGCCTACAGGTTCGGGGTCTTATACTGTATGCTGTGATGAGTCACAGATTGGTCTCGGCGTGGTATTGATGCAGGATGGTAGGGTGATTGCCTACGCATCCAGACAGCTGAAGGTGCATGAGAAGAACTATCCTATCCACAACCTTGAGTTAGCAGCTATTGTTCATGCCTTGATGATTTGGCGGCACTATTTGTACGGTGTCCCTTGTGATATCTACACCGATCACCGGAGTTTGCAGCATCTGTTCAAGCAGAAAGATCTTATCTTGCGCCAGCGGAGATGGTTGGAGTTGCTTAAGAATTATTATATCACCATTTTGTACCATCCCGAAAAGGCCAATGTGGTAGCCGATGCTTTGAGGCACCGGGTGGAGAGTTTGGGGAGTTTAGCATATCTACCAGTAGTAGAGAGGCCATTGGCGTTGGATGTTCAGGCCTTAGCCAGCCAGTTTGTGAGATTGGATATTTCTAATTCAAGTCGAGTATTGGCTTGTGTGGTCTCTCAGTTGTCTCTTTATGATCGTATCAAGGAGCGTCAGTATAATGACCCACATCTGCTTGTCCTTAAGACCATGGTCCAGCACGATGATGCTAAGGAGGTCACTATTGGATATGATGGTGCACTGAGGATACAGGCAGGCTATGTGTGCCCAATGTAGATGGATTACATGAGTTGATTCTCCAGGAGGCTCACAGTTCGCAGTACTCTATTCATCCGGGTGTCGTAAAGATGTATCAGGACTTGAGGTAGCATTACTGGTGGAGGAGGATGAAGAAAGACATAGTGGAGTATGTGGCTCACTGTCTAAATTGCCAGCAAGTGAAGTATGAGCATCAGCGACCAGGTGGGTTGCTTCAGAAACTAGAGATTCCAGAGTGGAAATGGGAGCGTATCACTATGGATTTCGTTGTTGGACTCCCACGGACTTAGTGGAGGTTTGATGTAGTCTGGGTGATTGTGGATAGGCTGACCAAGTCAGCTCATTTCTTTCATGTGATGACTACCTATTCTTCCGAGCAGCTGTGTTACACCCTATATTTTCGTACGTAAAAATGCGTCGTAAGCAAACTAATGTAGGACAAAAAATTAGATAATATTTAAAGGTATATAAAGTATGTTAATGATGTTACCTCTGAGGTTACAAATATTGAACATCATGAACAACAAGTACAAAGAGGGTTGGACAGTTCAGAAGCTAAAGCAATTAAATAAAATAATGTTTCGTCGAAAGTCGACAAGTTGGGAATGTTATAACATGTACCTTTGGGGTGAGACTAGGGTGATTAACATGATAAGGAGATTATGTTATGATTTATATTAGTCGTATGACATCCGTGTGTTATGTTTTTAAGTCAAGCGAGTTGTGGAACAAAAGTCGATGAAAGTCATCACAAGTTACATTCATAAGTTTTACTGAAACTTTGGGTCAAATGTAACTGCAATTTTCTCCCAATATACTTAGAGTTATGGGGTGTTCCACCCATCACATTAAATATCTACGAGGCTATTTTCCAACGCATTAAACCGTTTGTCAATACGACATCAGAGTAGAGAGATATGGGCATTTTTCCGATACTGCACAAGCTGCTAGGTGACAAGTAGGTGTGTCACCTACTTGCTTAAATGAAAGCCCAAAAATGGGCCATTTCGGGTCGTCCAAAGAGGACTTTTAAAGGCCTATTTTCTTCATATATTAGACTTAAAATAGAGCATAATAACCAGACATAAGCTCTGCAAAGAATCCTCCCAAATATTTCCCACAAACCCTAATTGATTTTCTCTCCCTTTCAAGTTCTAATTGGAGGTAAAACCTAGAGTTTGAAGAACCAAGATAGGAGCTGAGTTATCCAACAAATAAGGTGAGTTTACTGATCTCTTTCATCCATTTTTTTCTTCTGTAAATTCATGGTAAGTCGTTCTATACTTGTAAGAACTCACGGGACGGTTATCGGAAGCCGTGAGTTCGAGTTATTCACTTGTAGCGGACTGTTTTGTGGACTGTTTTGTGTTGCTGTTGGGCTGCGTGTTTTACTACTATTTTGTGAAGTTTTGGAGGAGGAAGGGGGTGTATAAACACCATATAAATGTAGGGTGGTTGGCTGGTCGTTCGTCATAACATTTTCGGGTCGTTTGACACTACTACGGTGGTCGTTTTGTGTATGAAGAGATTGGGGTGTGTTGGGCTGTTTTGTAGTATTTGATGGTGTATATAGGGCTGGAAAATGATGTATATATGTTGTTATTGTTCTGTTCTTGTATTGTTGGTGTTATCTTGAATTTGGAGGAAGTAAGGATTATAGGGGAGATGCTGCCCGTTTTAATACAAAATAAGTTTGTCGTTCGTTGTGCGATAGTTGTACCATTCGTAACTTAACGATAGTATTATTATCATTCTTGTAGATTAAGGTGAAAAGAGGTGAGTTCAACTCGGTGATTGGAAAGATTGTGATAAGGTATGTTAAGGCTAAGCCCTTCCTTCATTTTGGCATGATCTCGTAGCTACATGTGTTAATAATAAGACATAAAGAGAAGTTCGTATTCATGAATTTATTCACATTATTCTAGTCTCATAAGTTACAATATTATTCCTTATCGAGACTTCATATTCAGTTTAGTTTTGTCTTTATTCAGTTAAGAGAGCAGAGGGTCTATATATATATACAGTATTACACTATTTTCACCACCATCGAGCTATAATCAGTGGGCAGGCCCCTATTGGGCAACCTCTGATCAGATGGTAAGTTATATATACCCAGCCTACTGTGGCCGAGTGCCTATGAGCGAGCCTAGGATGGCCGAGGTACAGAGCCCAGTATGGCCGAGCGCCTATGAGCGAGCCTACTACGGCCGAGCAGTTACACGTACCGCGCCTTATAGGGCCGGACATTTATTTTACTTACTATATTGAAGGAGTTTAGTCACTATCAGCAGGTAAGTATATCTCCAGACCATCTTTGACTCCCAGTTAATTTCAGTTATTATATTATCAGTTCAGTTTTAGATTTTAGTTATTTTATTGCCTTACATACTCGGTACATTATTTCGTACTGACGTCCCTTTTCTGGGGGCGCTGCATATCATGCGTGCAGGTTCAGACAGATAGACGGGTAGACCTCCTCAGTAGGTGTTTCCCGAGTTCAGCCTGATCGGTAAGCTCCATGTCTTTCGGAGTTGCCAGGTCTAGAGTTTTGTGTATATCTTATGTATATCTGTATATATGTTATGGGTAGGTCGGGGCCCTGTTCCGATCACAATATATTTATCAGTAGAGGCTTGTAGACATATCCTATTGGTTAGTGCAGTATGTTGGGTTTGTAGGCCTGGTATGTATAATTTGGTGGTTTGTCAGCTGTAGTAGCTATGACGGCCTTTTCGGCCTAGCTTTATATTGATGTTTAGTTAGCGCTAGTTTCCATTCAGTTTTATATTTTGCTTCGCAAATTGTCTTGCAAGGTGGCCCCATGGCCAAAGTATGACATTATATGTTTAGAATCACTTAGTCGCAATTTGGTACGCCAGGTTAGGTGGGGCACCGGGTGCTTGTCTCGCTCCTAGGTTCGGGGCGTGACAAACTTTGTATCAGAGCAGTTCTGTCCTAGGGAGTCTACAAGCCGTGTCTAGTAGGGTCTTGTTTATAGATGTGCTGTGCACCACATTATATAAGCAGGGAACTACAGGGCATTTAGGAGTTGGTTACCCTTCTTTGAAATCTAAATCGTGCTATAGAACTGAGTTATAGGAAATTTGAATTAAACATATGTGTTGGTGTTTGCATGCACAGATGACGGTGACTAGGAAGACTACGGCTAGCCAGAGGAGAGATACAGTAGTAGGTGAGGATTACGATGTTAATATTCTCTACTATCCAGGGAAAGCTAATATCGTAGCAGATGCCTTAAGTGCCGATCTATGGGTAGCTTAGCACATGTAGAGCCCGAGAAAAGACAATTAGCTAGAGAGATTCATCAATTGGCTTCGTTGGGGGTTCGGTTAGTAGATTCTGAGGATGGTGGAGTTGTACTCCAAAACACTGCAAAATCATCCCTCATAGCTGAAGTCAAGGAAAGGCAGTACGAGGACCCAGAGTTGGTCGAGTTGAGAGAGCGAGTTCCGCAGCAGAAGAAGCCATTGTTAGAGCTCAAGGGAGATGGGGTTCTCAAATACATGGGTCATTTGTGTGTTCCAGATGTAGCAGGGCTACGAGACAGGATTATGTCAGAGGCACATTATTCATGGTATTCCATCCATCCTGGATCGATGAAGATGTATCATGACATTAAGGATGTGTACTGGTGGAACGATATGAAGAAGAACATTGCTGAGTTTGTCGCCCAATGTACTAGTTGCCAGCAAGTGAAGGTAGAGCACCAGAAGCCCGGAGGGCTAATGCAGACTATAGAGATCCTGACATGGAAATGGGAGGCGATAAACATGGACTTTATCACGGGTTTACCTCGTTCTAATTGTAAGTTTGATTCCATATGGGTGATAGTCGATAGTCTCACGAAATCAGATCACTTCCTACCGGTGAGATCTACATATACAGCAGAAGATTATGCAAAGTTATATATTAAGGAGATAGTGCGGCTACACGGAGTACCGGTTTCTATTATATCTGACCGTGGGGCTCAGTTTACAACACATTTTTGGAGGTCATTTCAGAGAGGTCTAGGGACTCAGGTGAATCTCAGCACAGCTTTTCATCCACAGACTGATGGACAAGCCGAGCGCACAATTCAGATGCTCGAAGATATGTTACGAGTATGTGTGTTGGATTTTAAAAGAAGTTGGGATGAACATCTACCTCTTATCGAGTTTGCATATAATAACAGTTACCACTCCAGTATCCAGATGGCTCCATACGAGGCTTTGTATGGGCGTAAGTGCAGATCTCCTATAGGGTGGTTTGATGTTGGAGAATCTAGGTTACATGGGCCAGACCTGGTTCAGCAGGCCATAGAGAAAGTAAAGCTTATCCGGGAGCGACTGTTGACAGCTCAGAGTCATCAGAAGTCATATTCTGATGTGCGGCGACGAGACATAGAGTTCAGGATTAATGATTGGGTATTCTTAAAGGTATCACCTATGAAGGGCGTGATGAGGTTTGGCAAGAAAGGCAAGCTTAGCCCACGGTATATTGGGCCTTATAGGATCATTCGGAGAGTGGGCCAAGTAGTTTATGAGTTAGAGTTGCCCTCAGAATTGGAGTCTGTCCATCCGGTTTTTCACCTATCTATGCTACGGAAGTGCATTGGCGATCCTACCCAAGTGGTGCCCACGGATGATGTACAGATTACAGAGGACTTGTCATACGAGGAAATTCCAGTTGCCATCCTAGACCAATAAATCCACAAGCTACGAAATAAGGAGGTAGCATCCGTGAAGGTTTTATGGAGGAGCAAGAATATAGAAGAGATGACGTGGGAATCGGAGGGAGAAATGAATTCTAAATACCCCCACCTATTTCAAACTGAAGATATGGTTCGAGATGGGATGCTACAACATAGCTCTATGTAGGCTAGAAGGTCATCAGGTAAGCTTTTATTTTTCACTTTCAATATTTATGATTTACGGTCGGTGAGGCAAATTGCTGCTATTTATAAAGATTGGCCATATGTGGCATGCATAGTATGTTTTCTGGCTGCGTGCAGGTTGGTTTTAACCTAGTGTATCAGGTTGGTTTTAACCTAGTGTACGAAGGATACTCTGACAAAATTTTCCAAAGTCTCTAAGAGTAAACATTCGAGGACGAATGTTCCCAAGGGGGGAGTGATGTTACACCCTATATTTTCGTACGTAAAAATATGTCATAAGCAAACTAATGTAGGACCAAAAATGAGATAATATTTAAAGGTATATAAAGTACGTTAATCATGTTACCTCTGAGGTTACAAATATTGAAGATCATGAACAACAAGTACAAAGAGGGTTGGACAGTAAAGCAATTTAATAAAACAATGTTTCGTCGAAAGTCGACAAGTTGGGAATGTTATAACATGTACCTTTGGGGTGAGACTAGGGTGATTAACATGATAAGGAGATTATGTTATGATTTATATTAGTCGTATGACATCCGTGTGTTATGTTTTGAAGTCAAGCGAGTTGTGGAACAAAAGTCGATGAAAGTCATCACAAGTTACATTCATAAGTTTTACTGAAACTTTGGGTCAAATGTAACTGCAATTTTCTCAAATATACTAAGAGTTATGGGGTGTTCCACCAATAAAATTAAATATCTATGAGTCTATTTTCCAACGCATTAAACCGTTTGTCAATACGACATCGGAGTAGAGAGATATTGGTATTTTTCCGATACTGCACAAGCTGCTAGGTGACAAGTAGGTGTGTCACCTACTTGCTTAAATGAGAGCCCAAAAATGGGCCATTTAGGGTCGTCCAAAGAGGCCTTTTAAAGGCCTATTTTCTTCATATATTAGACTTAAAATAGGGCATAATAACCAGACATAAGCTATGCAAAGAATCCTCCCAAATATTTCCCACAAACCCTAATTGATTTTCTCTCCCTTTCAAGTTCTAATTGGAGGTAAAACCTAGAGTTTGAAGAACCAAGATAGGAGCTGAGTTATCCAAAAAATAAGGTGAGTTTACTAATCTCTTTAATCCATTTTTTTCTGCTGTAAATTCATGGTAAGTCATTCTTTACTTGTAAGAACTCACGGGACGGTTATCGGAAGCCGTGAGTTCGAGTTTTTCACTTGTAGCGGACTGTTTTGTGGACTGTTTTGTGTTGCTGTTGGGCTGCGTGTTTTACTAATATTTTGTGGAGTTTTGGAGAAGGAATGGGGTGTAGAAACACCATATAAATGTAGGGTGGTTGGCTGGTCGTTCGTCATAACATTTTCGGGTCGTTTCACACTACTACGGTGGTCGTTTTGGTGTATGAAGAGATTGGGGTGTGTTGGGCTGTTTTGTAGTATTTGATGGTGTATATAGGGCTGGAAAATGATGTATATATGTTGTTATTGTTTTGTTCTTGTATTGTTGGTGTTATCTTGAATTTGGAGGAAGTAAGGATTATAGGGGAGATGCTGCCCGTTTTAATACAAAATAAGTTTGTCGTTCGTTGTGCGATAGTTGTACCTTTCGTAACTTAACGATAGTATTATTATCATTCTTGTAGATTAAGGTGCAAAGAGGTGAGTTCAACTTGGTGATTGGAAAGATTGTGATAAGGTATGTTAAGGCTAAGCCCTTCCTTCATTTTGGCATGATCTCGTAGCTACATGTGTTAATAATGAGACATAAAGAGAAGTTCGTATTCATGAATTTATTCACATTATTCTAGTCTCATAAGTTACAATATTATTCCTTATCGAGACTTCATATTCAGTTTAGTTTTATCTTTATTCAGTCAAGAGAGCTGAGGGTCTATATATATATATATACAGTATTACACTATTTTCACCACCATCGAGCTATAATCGGTGGGCAGGCCCCTATTGGGCAACCTCTGATCAGATGGTAAGTTATATATACCGAGCCTACTGTGGCTGAGCGGCTATGAGCGAGCCCAGGATGGCCGAGGTACAAAGCCGAGTATGGCCGAGCACCTATGAGCGAGCCTACTACGGCCGAGCAGTTACACGTACCGTGCCTTATAGGGCCGGACATTTATTTTACTTACTATATTGAAGGAGTTTAGTCACTATCAGCAGGTAAGTATATCTCCAGACCATCTTTAACTCCCAGTTAATTTCAGTTATCATAGTTTCAGTTCAGTTTTAGATTTTAGTTATTTTATTGCCTTACATTCTCGATAAATTATTTCGTACTGACGTCCCTTTTCTGGGGGCGCTGCATTTCATGTGTGCAGGTTCAGACAGACAGACGGGTAGACCTCCTCAGTAGGTGTTTCCCGAGTTCAGCCTGATCGGTAAGCTCCACGTCTTTCGGAGTTGCCAGGTCTAAAGTTTTGTGTACATCTTATGTATATCTGTATATATGTTATGGGTAGGTCGGGGCCCTGTTCTGATCACAATATATCTATCAGTAGAGGCTTGTAGACATATCCTGTTGGTTAGTGCAGTATGTTGGGTTTGTAGGCCTGGTATGTATAATTTAGTTGTTTCTCAGTTGTAGTAGCTATGACGGCCTTTTCGGCCTAGCTTTATATTGATGTTTAGTTAGTGCTAGTTTCCATTCAGTTTTATATTTTGCTTTGCAAATTGTCTTGCAAGGTGGCCCCATGGCCAAAGTATGACATTATATGTTCAGAGTCCCTTAGTCGCAATTTGGTACGCCAGGTTAGGTGGGGCACCCGGTGCTTGTCTCGCTCCTAGGTTCGGGGCGTGACAAGCTGGCTCGAATTTACATCTGCGAGATCATCAGTCTTCATGGCGTACTGGTATCTATCATCTCTGACCAGGGTAAGTAGTTTACATCATTGTTCTGGAGGGCCGTAAAGCATGAGTTGGGTATTCTAGTGGAGCTGAGCACAGCATTTCCTTGCCTTCTAGTGTTGCAGGGGTGATCACACCCAACTATGCCTTGTAAAAAGGACTAAGCGGTGGTTGCAAATATAATCCGGTTCAAGTCCGGAGTCGAATCCCAAAGGAAACTAACCTATTTACTACAACTTTTAACAATGCTAATGATAAGCTCAAACAATTTCCGGATGCATGATTTTTAATATAGTATAAGTGGAATTTATTTATCTAATGAAAAATGACAACAACATTAGCAATAATCAAGAATAAAGTTGAATTCAAAGGTAAAAGGATCTAGGGCTATTAATTTCCCCAATTGCCAGACTAATTCCTGACACGTTATCTATAATCTCGCCATAATACTCTATGAGGATTATGAGTTCCGGGCTACCGTGATTATCTCTCGATCAATTATGATAATTTACTAGCAGCATTCCCTCGAACTACTCTAGTTAACAATTTATGCAACTCAGAATTATGCCACCAAAGCTTCGTTATCTCTAACCCCGCTTTTAAATTCAAGTAATTAATCTCTTAACTTACCCGAAAGTGGTGTTGTTCAACAACAATCTAACCAAGTGTTCTTTTTCAAGCAACACAAGGTAACTAGACACTATTAATCAAGGGCCCTTTCAATTAATCACAATACAACGCATAGTTGAACAATCATAGAATAAGAATGGCTCAATTATATCTAAACATAGTCAAAACTTCATCCGACAATTGGTTCCATCAACCCTAGATGATGGGTTTAACTACTAATACTAATGGATAAACATTCACTATAATAATTCATAATCAACAATGGAAGTAAGAAGAAGAAGATGAAAACTCTTAGGAAATTTTTCGTCTTCTCTCTCTTGTTCTTGTCTCCTAAAAACTCCTAAAAACAACTCTCTTCTCTTCTGGGCGAATTAGGCTTCATATAGGTTTAGGTTAGTCCCCTTGAAAATTACATAATTGCCCCTGAATTGTTGGCCTCCGTCCGCTCGTTCGCGGCCGCGGATTCGACCGCGGATCCGTCTACGGATTTGACCGCGGATCCGGCCACAGATTTCTGCCATTGTTCTACCTCCAGTGCATGGTCCAATTCGCGGTCAACTCCGCTGCCACACACCTGGAGGGGACCTCCCTGCTTGCTTTTCTCGCTCCTTTTCGACCGGGCTAATCTTCGATTGGCCTTCCACACTCCATATTGACTCCAAAACACTCTTTAGCTTCCTCCTAGCTCGGAGTGGCTCCTGCAAAGCATAAAATTCTTAATTAGTGCATTTTGTTACTTTTTTGCATTCAAATATCAATAAAGTGTGGCTAAATTAGAGTATAAATAGTGTCTAAATTGCATAAATCAAACCTCACTCTATAGAGGCCTATCTTCACTGAGCGACTTCCCTAACTTGTCACACCAAGAATATTTCACATAGTTTGAGTATACATTAGTGTAACATCTACAGCTCAAGAGTAGACTCCCGCAAGCCACGCAATATTCCTAACCGACTTACTTACTCTATTCAGAGGTCCAGACTTACCTCTCCTTCGTGAATCAAGTGCCCGCTCCCTACAAAAGAGACTCATTCCACAATCAATAAAATTCACGCACACTGAGGAACTTCAAAATAAACAGAATTCACTCACTCTCGGAAATGATATTCTTGTGCCACAGAAAATGCTCCATAGGCTTGCCCGTAGTGTACTTTCTCTACTAATTGAGCTTGTTCAGCCTAGGATCAAGTAGGACTTTATTTGGCTGTAATGTAGGCTGCAGGTTGGGTAGAATATATTTGGATATAATAGTGACTACACCTCCCCAAGCACTTTAATACGTATATTTTATAATCAAGCCCACACTTAGGTTAAACAAATATTTCGACCTTCAACACCACGTAAATTATCCCACACTTCTTTCGCAACAATCACCTTAAAAGCCACCACAGAATATTACTAATCAACATGATACACTATTAACACATGACACATTTTTTTTTGGACTAAATAAGGTGCACCTTTCTCCTCATTTCCTTGGTTCCACTCAAAAGCCCCACCAACTACCCGACACTTTATCCTTTATAGATTCTTAGTAATTCAAGTGCTTGCGAGAGGTAAAGGGTTCAGCAAGATGGTCAATTCAAACAAGGGATAAGGCTTGTAATGTGGTTGCCAAGGAAATAGGATTACAGGCTCAATGGGGTTAACTACGATACATAACAAATAGGTGGGTGGAATATGTATATATATGGTTCAACAAAGAAATGCCTATATCACTTCCCAGACTAAACAAGTCTACTATTTCACTTTGCAGACACACAAGGCAAGTTATAGGCATCAAATGTCGTGCACAGAACACAACAAGCCTCACACACACACATGGCACATGACTCACTCCAGATCGGATCATCAAACACTTAGATCAGAGTTCTTAAGCCAAATTAAGAACATACAGTTTAAGGCATTCTTACAAGAGTCAGCGAATGAGCCTAAGCGTCACACTAAGTACCCGCTATATTCAAGGCATTACGAAGTTAAGATATCCTATTCCAATCCTTCCCATAGCCCATAAGTTCCTAACTAAAAAATAAAAACTAACTACACCCGGTTCAAATAAAACCCTTGGAAAAGAACCGTGGTTTAAAGAAAAACCAATGGGGAATTGATACACTACTACGAAAGAAAATTCATGCTCACCGCACCATTTCTTTTTACTTTTAACTTTTTTTTTCTTTCGACTTTAGTCCCTCAAGAAACCCGTCGAATGATATGCATCGTCGGGACAAGTCAAAAATGATTTATGTAAATAAACTACATAACGATTCTACATACAACATACAATAAAGTATCCCCCACCCCACACTTAAAAAGATGGCATGTCCCCATGTCATGCAAAATAAAGTAATGCGAGGTAAAGGAACTTCCCTGGTGGATCAGTCTTGATCGGAGAAAGTGCCAGGGTCGAGATGACACGCCCTCCCAGCGCACGCAGCCAGCCCATGATTTTCTTCTCTGACTTCGCATTTTTGGTGGCCAAGGCATTAATTCTATCCCCCATTTCCGTGACGGTAGTGGGCAGCCCTGCCATATCCTGTTCTAAGGCTGTCATCGGTGTACTCCATCTGACCTGGGGTTGTCCTTCAGCCGCTGCAGCTTGTTCCTGTGGGGGTAAGGCAGGTTCAACCTCCTCCTACCCTTCATCACCCTCCTTCGATGCACCAGAATCATCACTATGAGTTGCCCCAGGTGCCACCGGGTCTTTCCTGATGGTCACTTTGTCTGCCCAAAACTTTGCTTCTTTCTTCACCATGCCATCCGCATTTGGGTTCTCAGGCACCCGTGCTGCCCAGCACAATCTATGACTAGAGAGGGGAAAAAGAACCCATACCTCTTCTGTGGTGAACGGACGAACATCTCAAACTGAATAACCTTGGCTACATAAAAATCGTGGCCAGTCACGAAGCACCAGATCAAGGCAGCTCTCGGACCATTTACCTCCGTGGTGTTATGGGATGGCAGCAAGCGACTGTTGATGATGTTCAACCAGCACTTTCCTTCAAAAGTGAGTGAGGTAGAGTGTAGCTTCGATCCCTGCACAACCCACACTACTTCTTTGTCTGGTGCACAAATAGTTCTGAAAAACCTATTCCATGTGATGGGTTCTTGCTTGTAAGTATCATATAAATCCTCCTCCCCAGTGAATACATGCAATCAATACACTCTCCCGATAGCTTCTATCGAGGCATCCACCCTCGTGTGTCGCACAGTGCATATTCTATCCTCATGTTTGGGGTAGTTGGCATAGAACTCCTGGACAAGCATCAAGTTACCCTCCTCCGGCACTTCGAAAAACCTATCCAACTTGCGCCTGATCAACTCCCGATACATATTAGGGCACTCATCCTGGAGGGACGCCCTGTCAATACCCTTTTCCGATACAGGTTTTTTAGTGGCCTTCAAACTAAAATGGTCTTGGGCTGCTCTGGAGACAAACCGGGTATGATCAAACTGAGCTGCACTGGCCGGTGCCCGTGACCGAGATGAACCTCCATGACCACTTGAGGAGGCTCCGGTGGTGCGTCTCTTCTTTGAAAGTGTTATGGTACCTACACAACAAACACTACTATCAGTAATCGACCGAATATTGGAACCAATGGCGGTTATTCAGACTTCACTCGCACAATTGGTCACATTCAAACACATTGTGGCAATTCAACAAACACTTAAGGTGCATATACCCCCCAAGTTACCCAAAGCCCCAATTAAACTTCCATTCCTCACAAACTCAACAATGTCTTCCCCCAATTCAACCAAATCTATTAGTCTCACATGCCACATATATACTACAATTCTAAACCAAGACAAGAGTACCCATGATTCTACTATCCTATACATACAATAGCAAAGGAATAGAATGGGGAAAATAAAAAATTTAAAACAAAACAAATACTAAGAAAGAGGAATAGAATCATGTTACTTACATGTAGATCTTGGGAGGAACGGAGATTGGGGATTTGTTGAGTGAAGAAGAGGAGGAAGGAGAAGAAGCTTTGTTGATGAGAGAATTTTTGACTGAGAGGGAGAGGGGGTGTGTGTTTTGTTTTAGGGGAAGGGGGAAGGGGGAAGGGTTTTAAATTTTGTTTATGGGGAGGCAAAGAAGAAGTGAGGGAGTGGGCGGTTGGGGCGGGGGTTAAGTAAAAGAAACTAATTAATAGGAAAGAAAAGAAAAGAAGAGAAAAGAAAAGAAAATAAAAGAAAAAACAATAATAATAATAATAATAACAAATTCTGAACCTGGTACCGCCTCATCCGCGGTCGATCGCGTCCAATCCGCGGCCGCAGATGAGGAATAATGAGGGGGACAAAATCCGCGCCTCAATCCGTGGTCAAGTCCATGGGCGCGGACTTGCGGCAGTGAAGGTAGTAAAATCCACGGTCGACTCCGCGGGCACGGATGGGGGGGCAGTGGTCTGTGCAAAATCCGCGGCCTACTCCCCGGTCCAATTCGCGGTCGCGGATATCGATCTCCAGCAAATTTTTGTCTTTTTCACACTTTTACCTATCTCCAGGTTAATTTCGTCCCCCGAATCATTCTGATGAGCATAATTTTATCCCTGCACATTAGTATCTCGGTCAATGCCATTCAAAATCAATTACAAAAACAAGAGTAAAGAAAAATAATGGGTTGCCTCCCAAAAAGCGCTCGAGTTAACGTCGCGGCACGACGATTTACAACAAACCATGGGTTGCCTACCAGGAAGCGCCTGATTTAACATCGTGACACAACGCAGGCTTTCATTATTACTCTTCACTCGTGTATTGGGGCTCTTCCAAAGATATCACCACTCTATCCCCCTTTTCTTCGACCATTCCAAGGTAATGTTTCAACCTTTGCCCATTCAAAGTGACCTTATTTGTCCCAACTTCGGATTCAATTTCTACAGCTCCACTTGAGAACACTTGCACCAATCTGAAGGGTCTTGATGATTGGTACTTCAACTTACCCGGAAACAATCTCAATCTCGAGTTGTATAACAACACTAGATCTCCGAGTTTGAAATTCCGATCTATAATGTGCTTATCATGAATCATTTTCATCCTTTCTTTGTACAATCTTGCATTCTCAAATGCATGGAACCTAAATTCCTCAAGTTCATGTAACTGAGTGACTCTGCTAGTGCTTGCGGTCTCCATATCAAAATTCAACTGCCGCAGTGCCCAAAGGGCTTTATGTTCGAGCTCTACTAGAAGATGGCATGCTTTTCCAAACACCAACTTGTATGGTGACATACCAATTGGAGTTTTGAATGTTGTGCGGTACGCCCATAATGCATCATCCAGCTTCTTTTCCCAATCAGTCCTTATCGCATTCACTGTCTTAGTCAGGACACTTTTGATTTCCCTATTGGACATTTCAACTTGCCCGCTCGTCTGTCGGTGGTAAGGTATGGATACCTTATGGCGAACTTTATACTTTTCCAACAGTCGTGCGAACGCTCTATTGCAAAAATGGGTTCCGCCATCACTGATTATACCTCTCGGGGTACCAAAACATGTGAAGATATTTTTCCTTAGGAAGTCTGTCACCCCTTTTGCATCATTGCTTGGGATAGCCACCGCTTCGACCCATTTGGAGACATAGTCATCTACCACAAATATGTATTTGTTACCATACGAGTTGACGAAAGGCCCCATAAAGTCAATCCCCCGCATATCAAAAACCTCCACCTCTTGAATTGTGGTCATCGACATCTTGTGACGTCAAGATATGTTTCCTATACTTTGGCACTCGTCGCAACTTTTTACTCAAGCATGGGCATTCTTGAACAGAGTTGGCCAATACAACCCCGATTCCAACACTTTTGCTGCTGTCTGGATTCCTCCAAAGTGTCCACCATATGGTGAGGCATGGCAAGCCTATAAAATTGAAGGTTGATCTTTCTCGGGGATACACCTCCGGATCATGTTATTTACACATATTCTAAAAAGTAAAGGTTCATCCCAATAATAAGATCGAGAATGGGGAAAGAACTTTTTCTTTTGAATTCAAGAGATTTCATAAGGTACAATACCGCTTGCTAAATAGTTAGCAATATCAGCATACCATGGCGACTCTTACATTGTCACAACGAGTAAATGTTCATCCGGGAATGTCTTTGTTATATCTTCAACCTCCATCTTCTTTTCAGCTCCTTCCAACCTTGAGAGGTGGTCTTCCACTTGATTGTCCGTCCCTTTTCTGTCATGGATTACCAAATCGAATTCTTGTAGCAAAAGAACCCAACGGATTAAGTGTGGCTTTGACTCCTTCTTTGCTATCAAGTACCTAATTGCTGCATGGTCAGTATAAACAATAACTTTTGAACCAATTAAGTACGACCTGAATTTGTCGAAGGAAAACACTACAGCTAACATTTCCTTTTCTGTTACGGTGTAATTGAGCTGTGCACCGCTGAGCGTCCTGCTTGCATAGTAAATTGGGTGCATCATCTTGTCTTTTCGCTGCCCCAAGACTACTCCTATAGCATAATAACTGGCGTTGCATATGAGCTCGAATGGTTTCTCCTAGTTGGGTGCAATAATGATGGGTGCAGTTATCAATCTCTTCTTTAGCTCCTCAAATGCCAACATACAATCATTAGAAAACATAAAGGGTTGATCCTTTTCAAGAAGTTTACATAAAGGGTTAGCAATCTTGTAAAAATCTTTTATGAATCGCCTGTAGAACCCGACGTGCCCAAGGAAACTTCTCACTACCTTGACCGCAGTGGGCGGTGGCAATTTCTCAATCACATCAACTTTAGCATGGTCGACCTCAATTCCATTACTGAACACTCGATGCCCTAAAACCGTTCCCAATTCAGCACCGAATTTGTCTCCATACATCTTTTGAGCACTCTTCTTAAATTGTGAATACAATCTTCGCATGAATCCCCCACCATGGAGAAATCATCCATAAACACCTCCATAATGTCTTCAACCATATCAGTGAAAATGGCTAACATGCACTGCTGGAATGTAGTTGGCTCATTGCAAAGTCCAAAATGCATTCTCCGAAAGGCAAAGATGCCATACAGACAAGTGAAGGATGTTTTCTCTCTGTCTTCAGGGGCTATTGAGATTTAGTTGTACCCCGAATATCCATCCAAGAAATAGAAGTGAGACCGCCCAACTAACCTGTCCAACATTTGTTCAATGAAAGGCAAGGGGAAATGGTCCTTCCGGGTGGCTGTGTTAAATTTCCGATAGTCCAGGAAAATCCGCCACCCCGTGACTGTATGAGTTGCGATCAACTCGTTATTCTCATTTTGTACGACTGTCATTCCTCCTTTTTTCGGAACACACTGAACAGGGCTGACACAGTTGTTGTCAAAGATGGGGAAGATGATACCCGCATCCAGCCACTTGATCACTTCCTTCTTCACCACCTCTTTCATATTCGGGTTCAGCCGTCATTGATGCTCTCTGGAAGGTTTGTGCCCTTCTTCCAAGAGAATCTTGTGCATACAAAAGGCTGGGCTGATACCCTTTTATCTGCCATGGTCCACCTAATGGCAGTCTTACATTCTAATAACACCTGCAAGAGTTGCTCTACCTACACAGCTAGCAAACCAGATGATATAATAACAGGAAAAGTAGAACTATTCCCTAAGAAAGCGTAACTGACGTGAGTTGGAAGTGGTTTCAGGTCCAACTGTGGTGGATCCTCTATTGATGGTTTTCCAGGTGGTGTTGCTCATTCTTCTCAGCGTAGGGGATCGAACTGAGGTTCCCTTTTCCAGAACCCTTGACCCTCGAGAGCCATGACCTACTCCACCATCCTTTCACCATCCATCTCTTCCAAATTCATCAAACAGGCTTCTAGCGGATCCTTGAAATTAAGGGTCTCATCCTCCTCTTGCAGTATCACATCCACGGCCTCCACTAGTGAGCAATTTGCAAATTCACTGGGTCTCCTCATGGATTGTTGAACGTTGTATATTATTTCTTCATTGTTCAACCTCATTTTCAACTCTCCAGTCTCACAATGAATCAACGCTCTCCCAGTGGCTAAGAACGGCCTTCCTAGAATGATGGGTATCTCTTCATCCAATTGACAATCAAGAATAATGATGTCTGTAGGGAATACAAACTTCCCCACTTGAACAAGCACATCATCAAGAATTCCTGTCGGTCTTTTGACTGTGCGATCAGCTAATTGCAACAATATTGAGGTCGGTCCAACTCTGCCAATGCCCAGCTTTGTATAGATTGCCAAGGGCATCAAGTTTATACTGGCCCCCAAGTCACACAATGCTTTAGCAAAAGCATAACTCCCAATGGTGTATGGGATAGTAAAACTACCTGGATCAGACACTTTTTGAGCCATAGGTCTTGCCATTACCATGCTACAAGTCTGCGTTAGAGTTACAGTAGACAGGTCCTGGAAGTCAAATTTTTGCGACATCAAGTCCTTCAGCATTTTTGCATACCCTGGCATTTCCCTCAAAGCATCCATCAGTGGAATATTCAATTGAATTTGTCAAATCATTTCCATGAATTTTTTGTATTGATCATCTTTCTTTTGCTTTGCCAATCTCTGAGAGAATGGTGCAGGAGTCAACCTCTGCCCATTGCTTGGTGTCTTTTCTTTGTTGGAAGCTTTTTCTACCACCTGTTATAAAAGTTGTTCACCTTCCTTCTCCTTACCCTTGTCAACTTGTGTTTGTTCAATTATAACCTCGGTGAGCTCTGCTGACTCGTCTGCCATTAGCTGATTTGGGTTTTGTTCCTTTGGGATATTTGTATTTGTAGGCAATGTTCCTTTTGGGCGATTATTTAAGGCCATAGGCAGTTGTCCCAATTGAGTTTCAATGCCTTTGATTGCCGAATCATGTGCTGCTAACTTTTCTTGCATCTTACCATTTGTCCCAATGAGTTGTTGCAGCATGCCCCTGATTTCTGTCATGTTGTTGTCTTGTTTTTGATGAGGTGGTTGGTAGGCCAACTATTGCTGGTGCTGCTGATTATAGCCCTGTTCCCTTTGATAAGGCACGACTTGGCCTTGTGGTCGTGCGCTTCCTGGATTGGGGTTGTCTTGTGGCTGGTTTGGTCTGTACTACTGGTTTGGTGCTGGTCCCCATTGCTGCCCACCTTGCCTCTGACCTCCGAAATTGTTGACATAATTCATGTCCTCTCTGAAGCCCTGGTTGTCATTCTCTCCACTCCACGAGCACACATATGACTGTTTTATGCAAGGAGTGCACAAACCTCCATTTGTTGTGTCAATAATGTGCACTTGCTTTGTACCCATCTCATCAATTTTCTTTGTCAGTAAGCTCATCTGGGTCATGACAGTGGCTATGTTCTCTGCATTGGAATTGTTTGGGTCAAGAGTATTACACCCCATGTTTTCGTACGTGGAAGTACGCCATAAGTAAATTGATATAAGCTCGGAAATAAGATGTTACATCCCGCATTTTTTTCATACGTTAAAATTTCGTCGAAGTTTGGAAATTTGGGATAAAATACGGTGTGAGATAAAATACCTGGTATTTATGGACTAGTACCATACAAGGTACCACATGGCCATGATACTAAATTGTATAATGTATGTTAAAAATAAGTAGTATTTTAAGTAATTTGGGATAATTCTTAATTATGTGGGTAATTGGTTAATTATTGGATAGTGGGAAATTATCAAATTAATCATAAGATTAGTGACTAAATAATGATGATTGTGGATAAAGATTGAACTACAAAAAAAAACGTGGAAGCCCATTAATCTAACATGGTGACTCTTATATAATACTTGAAAGGTGGAAAACCTTTAATAGATTATGTGACATTAATCATAAAATAAGGGGGCCACACACACTATAAAATTTTTCCTACACCAATGTTATATTTCATTTCCTAATATCAAAAGATCAAGAACAAAAGAGTGGCTGATCGAAATGAATCCTTCAAAGAGCAAAATAACTCCCTACATCATTAAATAGAATGGAAAATATTTGCATTAAGGTGATGACTCCACAGAGAGCTATTTGCAACGTGAATTACAAAGCTTTACAAAGAATTCATGTGAACCTTAACAAAGCTATTGCAACGTGAATTACAAACTCTAAGACATGATGCTTATGATGGATAAATGAAAGGTCTTCACCAGATCATGTGTGTACTAAGACATGTAAGCCTTTTAAATAAGGAGCCTTAAGGCAGGAATATCTATCCACCCCTATGGTGAAAGGCAATGAGAGATTCAGAAGATAGATACAAGTTTCAAAAAGTAAAAGAATCAACACAAAGAAGGGTTCGAGGTACCCACAGCTAATGGAGATTATCAGTATTTACAATTCAGGTAGAGGAATATAAGCATTTTTGAGTTACCTTCAACTATAACAGATGTATGTACAATCGACCACACCCATATCATTTATGCCCTATGGGGGCTAACATAATTAGTATAAGAGAAGGCAGGATGTCAGGATCTAGCTGGGGTTAGAGTAACCCAAAATGGTGGATGGATTATTAACATTAGCTGACATTTCCAAAGGATATTGCAAATGTGCAAATAGATCTCCTTGTGAGACATCCAGAGGGTGCATTCTAAAATAGTATAGCTAGATATGAATACTACAAAGATAGGCACTTTAAGCCACGAAGGGATAAATATTACCTTAGTGTAGCTCCCGTCCCTAGTAGAGAAAGAATGTTAGGCAACCCAAAGAGCCAGTAGATGGAGCAAGGGGAGCTAACAGCAAAAGAATGTCTTGTTGAAGTTTTCTGAATAAAGTAATAGACATAAATGTTAGCGGGAAATAATAAGAGAGTTAATGAAGCATTATGAGTAAGATGTGATACATGGACGACAACGGTAGATCAAAAATATGACAGTATTACTGAGTCTATACTGAAGTGAAGGAAAATATGAGAGGTGACATGCCTTGAGACAAAAAAAGAGTATAGGCCATAAAGTCATATCCTCATTTCGAGAAATAAGTTCGTGACTCCAACGCGACTACCAAAAGAAAAAGTTAGACCCCAGAGTAATAAGAAATCAGCATGGACTGATGAACAAGATAAGCTAAGCATGGACTAGGGATGGAGTAGTAGTCGGCATCATGAGAATTTCAGAGATTGCGTCCCGGTGATAGAAGAATGGAGGACAGAAGAATACCCTTTAAAGGTCATTCAGGAAGACTCTTCCCCAAAGTAAGCAAGGTGAGTAAAGTTAAGATTAAGGGACTGTATGTGCCAGTTACACTAAGTGTCACCCTCGCGAGCGATGAATTTTGTTATCCTTGGTACAGAAGGATTACCACGAGGTGAGTAAGGATCATCGATGATGTGAAACTATGCCACATATGAGAAGGTAAAACATCTATACGTAGATCATCTTAACACTAAATCTTAGTGCTCCCCTAAAGGGGGGAATATGGAGTGATGTGGTATTAAGTCAGAATTAAGTGGTTCTAGTAATTATGGAAAGGTAAGGGAAGAATGCCCAAAAGAAAAATGAGAAAAGGAGTGAGATTGAGTTTATCCAAATCCTATATACATGCTACAATTCCAAAATATTATGCAAGCACGATGTCAAGGAAAGGAAGTAAGGGTTCTACTCGGAATGTTATTGATAAATAAGGAGTCAGTGCAAGAGGTAAGTTAGACAAAGGAAATAACCCAAGAGAGATTACGCGGAATATTGATATGAGAATGGACCAATGAGTAGTTAGCAGTTGATTCAGGAAGAGCCTAGTTATGGCTAGATAGGAGGTTACAGACGAATCAGCAGATCGTGCAAGATAAACATAGTAAGTGCCACTGGGGAGACGGTCAAAATATCAGTTCACTAGCAACCCTACAAGCACAAGGGCATGGAGTTAAGTAACTACGAATAATTATAAGCAAGGAAGGACATCAAAAGATCCGTAATAAGCTCACAGATTTGCAAGAATTAGAGGGTCCTCCCTAAGTACTACAATGAAAAACTAGACGAGGAAGTAAGGAAGAAGGCTTCGACCTAAGCTCGGTGATCTAAAGAGGAAGTGATATTATAAGAACAGTCTGACAATAACATTGTATGCACTCCATCAGCAGGTGGCACCTATCGTGGCTAATACCAATAGTGATAATATGATTAATTATTGTGATGTCATCATTGATTCGACAAATGAGGCATAGAGTTAAGTAGTACACACAGATAATGTGGAAACCATGTACATGATCCTATGATGTAAAAGAGGTGAGTCCTTAGCATTAGTTATTCTTGGAAGAAGATGAGTTATGCAAGGGATAGTAACAATTGTTCCATTCCATATGTGCCTTGACCGACAATAGTAAGCTCTAAGGAGAAATAGTCAAGTACATGACACCAGTTGCCTCCTTGAGTGTAGGGAAAATCAGTTTAGCTCAAAATGAGATGCTTCTTGCACCATGAATGTGTTAGTGATTTCAAAAATACATGAAGTTGCATTACGCCCTTAACAGTATTTGACATAAGAAATCTATGCCCCAAGCCTACCCGGCTAAAAAAAGGTTGGTCACTAGTGGGATTATTATTACGACAACTTATTCCTTCCCGATGGTTGATCCTATATGAGAGGACTAGAGATAAGATAAACTTGACCCTTAAATTAAATATTTTTCATGATAGGTGCCTAATAATCTGGAATATCTAATTCCAACCTTTCACGAGTGAGACCATGTACCTAGGCCATCTTAATATTGGGGTTAAATCATGCATTGGTTAGAAAGGTTCTAATGGGTAATATGATGCTCCGGGGAAAAAAGAAAATAACTCCTATCCACCCAGGGATGTGGAACATTAAGGGTAGTAAACCCTCCACACAGGACAATGACATACTCAATGATTTACTAACTAAGGAACACAATCAATACATGTTGCAGAGGTTTAAAGAGAAAATGAACATTTGTTATGAGCTGGAGATATTTCTGCTATAATAACTCCCAAACTGCAATGCCAGGCCACATCATGGGCAACTACAATACTAGGAACAAAGTGAGCTAGTTAATACGGAATGTCCTAAGTGGCCATAAAAGTCATACTAAGATGGGAAAACAATGGAAATTTGGTAACTTTATGCAGACAATTGACCCTCTCACTTGACATGTACACATATAATTGGTGCTGAGATACATGCTTTTATGTTACTTAGATAGGGAAAAGGATCTATGACTATATTGACAAAAGGATCAAAGTGACTGTTCAAACCATAGGTGTCACATGCACAGGAAAGAGAGAGTGGCTCAAGAAGGATCTCAACACTAGGTTGCTTTACATTGTACTTGATACCACATAGGTAAACTTTACGACGGTGCATGCATAAACACAAGGGATTAGACGTTATCCATTTGGATCAAAAGGTTCTCTAAGGAATTCAATAGGTATAGTCCCTTGTGGAGAATTTAGGGAAGCAAGTTGGAATTATTAACCCGGGCTTGTGACTCAATTCAAAGAAATCCATATAGAAATCAATTCCTCAAGAGGTTGCAAGTAATATAATTGTGATAAAGAGGCTTCACAAATGATATGTCTCATTCAAAGAGTGGATACAGAGAACGGTTCATAAAGTTATTCTGGTTCTATCCCAAATTTCATAGCAACATAAGGAATGACATATGACAAAGTGGAACCGGGGTCAATAAGAGCATATACATCTTGAGATTGGACGGTCAATATACCTGTAACCACATCTGGAGAAGCCTCCAACTTTTGATGCCTCCTCATAGCATAAAACTTGTTGGGCCCTCCCGAGCTCTTGATAAAACCCCTAGCTACTCCACGCCTTGGGGGTGCTATAGTGCCTCCAGCTGGGGGAGGCATTGTGGATGTACTAGCTGCAGAACTGGTTGGTTGTGTCGCATACCTACCCATGCTCTGCAAGACGAACGACTATCTCTCTGAATGTGACCCCTCATAATACACTTGTAGCATACATTGGTACCATAGTGACATACTCCCGAATGAAATATCCCACACTTCACAAAACAGGGATGAGGTCCGCTAAACTGACTCGCCCCACTAACCTGATATTCACACTTTTTGCATACACCATAAGCTTCCCCCTTATCCTCCGTCAGAGCCTCTATGGCGGAAGTAACAATCTCTCTACCGGCTTGCGGTGTGGGCCTTTGGAATTTTCCAAACCTACCACCCCTAACATGCTGCTGCGCATACTCATAACATGACGCCAAATGTTCCTTCCCGCATATCGGGCAGACCGGGGTAGGTGTACCAATCTTGGGCATTTGTTCTTCTTGTTCCCCCTCTTTCCACCACCATAACATATTTCAAGAGTCATCCAACATGTTCCCAAGTGGCGTTTCCTGCAAATCAAACAATCATGTTTATTAGTACCAACAACCCATTTTCCTTTCTTAAATGCTCTCACCACATGATCCGATGGTTTGGTGACATTGGTAGGAACATGGGTACTTCCCTTAGCAACATGTTCTTCCAATCCCTCTATGACATGACGCATTCTCCCAATCAACTCTTGGGGAATCTCCCCCAGATTCTCCGGCGAGGTCATTCCCTCCTTGCTGCTTCGAACTCGTGGATTGCTCATCTGGAAAATGAGACATAACGAGGAAATTAACTTTCTATATTAAGCTTTATCACATGATCTGGAGTATCAAAGAAAGGTGACATTCCTAAATGCCCACGTACCCTCCTAATTTTTGGTATGGTCGACAACACACCGATAAGAAAGACTCTACTAGACACGGCTCCGAAACATCCTAGGATACTTTAAAACCTTAGGCTCTGATAACAAGCTGGTCACGCCCCGACCTTGGGGACCGCGATCGGCGCTCAACCGAGATACCCTGGTTAATCAAGCCTCAAAGATGACTTCTATCCATCCTTGCCCATTAACAATATAAAAATCAGTACAAGTGATAGACAAGAGAAAAGTCAAGTGTTCCATATTCTTTTTCCATTACTCAAAGGAAATTCATTTATGATTTCCAAAATATTAAAAGTTTATAGATTGATGAAAAATATGTTTGCCAAAATACCAACACTTATAGTTCAATTTCAAACATCAAACACCACCCACACTATGTCTACGAAGCCTCTATACCTCAAAGCACAAAATACAGCTTCAAATCACATAAAGCCTAGAATAGAGTAGGGCTCACCAAAACCTGCTGAGTATAGAGTAACTACTAATGAGGATCAAGACCACCCGCTGATGAACTACCTGCATCCATTGAAGATGCAGCGCCCCAAATAAAGGGACGTTAGTACATATGAAATAGTACTAGTATATAAAGCTAAATGTCCTCTTACGAAATAGAACGCCAATGAAAGAAGGGGAAAATCACGGAAGCAACAAGTAATAATCAATGATATCCAAATGCCAAGTTAAAACATAACAACTTTCAAAATACGAAAATAATATATATTTTTGGTTGGGAGATCATTAGCACCGATATAGCACTGTGTTTTTATCACGGAGTCTGATCGCGCACGATCAACTAGGCCATCTCCCCACGAACAATGTGGTTTGACATGTGATGCGAAAAAAGGTGTTACCAAGAGTAGTACCACCATGTGCACAGCATGGCGTCCGATCTCCACCCGATCGGCTAGATCGACTTCCCACATATCTTGTATGGGTTGACTTTCCAATTCACAACTAATATAAATCTCATACCAAATAAGGGGAATAATCACAGTCCACCACAATCCACCCCTACACCGGCACGTGTAGTTTCGGGCGTGGGCCATATGAATCACCCTTCCTCGGTTTGCTAATAATACTCCCAAAAATATTTGTTTTTGTTTTTGCACACAAGGTAACATAAATACAAACATATTCATCTCATCATCTTTCACATTGTATAAATCTTAATTAGTATTTTCAACTACTCATAACAACAATATTTCCTTGGCTCTTTTGGCCATTCACAAGTTTCTTTATTCATGGCACGGTGGCCGTATTTCATGTCCCACACTTCCATTTCTTTCCTTTCATGTATCATCATCATTAATATCAACATATATAATATTTTTGAAATCACAACTTTAAGTTCATTAGAAATGAAGACTTTAAACACAATAGATTTCTTTCCAAGAAATAGAGTAAAATGATTGGCAAACAAAGCGCAAATTAAAATCATAGAGGAGTAACACAACATTTATTCTTGAAATACTTTTCCCAAAAAGGGCAATACACAATTTCAACTCACTTCTATCACTTTCAAGCATATTTATAGATTATCGACAAAATGAGTATTCAAAATCAAGGTCTTAAGTATATATATGTGCAATAGGAGTTTTGGATGCATGGAGTATTCTTTCCAAGTTAATCATAATGGACTTTCATTTGACGACTAAGAGTCATAACATTTTAATACACATATCATACTTTGAACACGTTCTCGAAGGATAACATAATATGATAAGTGCATACGAAACACATTTTGAATAGTCGAATGTATTAGAAACTTGAGCCAACACTTGAAACTTGCAGAAATATATATATATATATATATATATATATATATATATATATATATATGTCGACACAAGGTTCATTCGGAATAGTCGAATGTATTAGAAACTTGAGCCAACACTTGAAACTTGCAGAAACATCATGGAATTCAATTCTAATAGAGTCGTTTAGCCAACATACCTGAAATTCGCCCCTTAATAGTAATACGAAGGCCCAACACACTAAAGAACTTCAATCTACAACAATGCAACATATTTGTACCAATATTAGTATGATTTCTATACTTTAAGTCATTTTGACTTTTTATCAAACATCTAACGTGAATATCTTTCAACAACATCCTTCAATGGAATTTTTTCACCTAAAAACCACCTTCCATACCAATGATTCACCTTACCATTGTCTCTAGGCCATCCACAACTTTCATTAGCACACGTATGCCCAACAATTCACACCCAAACCATCAATCTCATTAATTAAACAATTTTACAATCTTTACAACACCAACACAACGCAGGTTAGGCACTTATGGCTTCCAATCACCATCCCATAAGTCCTAAAATATATTTCATACATAGATAATCACCATAGAGTAGTTAGAGATGGTAGACATACCTCTTGTAGTGAGACTCTTGAAAATTCCAACTTGTAGTGTTCCTGGCCAATTTGAGGATTTGAATGGAAATCTATGGATTTTCAAGATTAATCCTAGTTAATATAAGTGTTTAGGAGTATTAATCAACTCAAAATTACTCAAAAAATATTACCTTGGTTCATGGGAGTAAAGTATAGGACGGGTTCCCCTTGATATGCAAGCCTTAGCTCAAAGAAATGACTTAGCCCCTCTCTCTACTCGACCTTGGGGGTATTTATAAGGCTCCTACGTGCGCGGCCTTGCACCTGATCAAGTGACTGCACGTCTGGCCGCGCACATAAGGCAGAAACCCCCTAGTATGCGTGGTCGCGTATCTGGGCACGCATATGGCACAGGTCCGGTAAAATTGCTATAACGTTCTGTAGAAATATCCAAACGACAAACGGTTTGATGTGTTGGAAACTAGACTCATAGGGCTTTAATTTGGTAGGTATAGCACCACCTAAGCTATTTTATTTTCGGAGTGACAATCGTTTGAAGTCGGATCTTGTGCTAATTGAGACATCCTTTCAATTTAATGTATCCAACTTGTTCCACACAAATTCTTGCCATTCACAAAACTCTTTAGTATGATCCAACACACCTTAAACATTTATTTTCATTTCAAAATGATGTAGTTATATCCCATAGGTCTCCTTTAATACTCGAATACGTTATCCTCAAATATAGCTGGCACACTTAAAAATATTAAATCATTAGGAAATTGTAATGGGGCCTTGCAATCACCTTATTACCTCAATTACATTAAGAGAAAATCTATGTAACATTAGACCTAAATTTTAAGTCAAACTATGAATGTAACTTGCGACAACTTTTGTCCACTTTTGTTTCCTAACTCGTTTGACTTCAAAATTAATGCACGACTATAATATGACTCAAATACCTCCTAATACCACCTCCTTATAATATTAATCACCCAATTATCACCCCAAAAGTATGGGTTATAACATTCCCAACTTGCCGTTTCGACAAAACTTATTTTCTTTGATTTGTTTACATCTTGATACTTGAATTTCATGATATTAAATATCTGTAACCTCTAAAGTAATATGATTATATTACTTTATGTACTTTCAAAGATGATCTACTCTCCGAGAATACATCAACTGACTTACGACGTACTTTTACACAGGAAAACATGGTGTGTAACGTCATTCCCCCCTTTTTAACATTCGTTCTCAAATGTTGACTGATGTGTTTATCAGTCTCATAACCTATAAATCTTACAAATATGTTTATACTGTCCTTTCAATCTAGCCAACCATTCTACGAATAAATCCAACGGCCAAGGCATTCCCCCTTTCATGCCTCTTTCTCACACCACGACACGTGTTAAGAATTCTTGGAATATCGTAACTGTTGCTACCTTCTGTGAAGCAGCCTGTACGACTATGTCCTTGTACGCACACCTATGCGACTTTTTTCTCATTTTTCCTTCAACAATTATCCAATCATTCTAAGCCTCACTTTGTGAACATATCATAACTATGACAAACTATCCCGCTGGGCATCTATAGGTGTACTAAAGTTCTTTGCTTGGTACTTTGTCGAACATACGGTTATTGCTATATTTTGTTTCATATCCTCGATTATTTTATAGCATTTCTGCATCTTGGTAGGTTATATTATACCATAACACTTACTTTGATTTATTATTACCGAGGTCTGCTACCCAACCCCACGTTACTCTCTCCCTACTTATCCTGTGTGTATAAATCTAAGTCCTTTAATGATTCCCTATTCTGTTCATCTTAAGAATGACAACCTAATCTCATCCTAATTCACTCAAAATACTAATTAAACATACTTTATATACCTTACTATCGTGGTCATGTGGTACATTGTATGGCCCTAGTCCATAAATACAGAGTATTATAGTTTTGACCGTATTTTATCCAAAAATGTCAAACTTCAACGAAACTCATTTTCTTCGATTGTTTATCCTCTGAACATCACGACACTTACTTGTGACTAGTTATAAATGGCTTAAATACGTATAACCTCAAAAGTAATCTCATTCTCGAGCTTACGTCGATTAACTTACGGCAAAAATTTAACGTATGAAAATGCGGGATGTAACATCCTCCCCCTCCCCCTTAGAAATATTAGTCCTTGAATGTTTAAACTTGCCAGATCTACATGACATACTCAGCAATTGTAAATGTATATACCTTCCTGGGCTATACTCCAATGAAACAACTATCGGGCTCTCATGGGGTTAGGACACCCTCCATTCTTAAAACTACTTCCTAATCCATTCGTCACCTATGAGTCTGTTAATCAATGTTCTAGGCACTGACACCTTCAGGTTGTATACTTATTAACCGAATTCTTAACTTTCTATTCCATTATTCTAACTTCCCCAAAATGTCGTGTACTATCCATGATTTCCTCCCTAGGGCATTAGAGCCATCAGAGTTCTAACTTTTTAAGGTGCTAGGTCACTCCCCTCTCCTCTCTTAGTCCTCTAATGTTTAATCTTAGAGACCTATGTAAATTTTGCCAAGGTCTTCTTTGTAAACTGAACTAAAACACATATCTTATTAGCCTGGTAGAGCAGTGTTGCGGTCTCGTTACTTCTACTTTGGTCCCCCCATTACATTTTACAATCACAGTCTATTGCTCCTGGAATAACATTTATTCCTGTATAACAAATAATAAGTTTCCTCCTAACTTGATAATGTAGGAAATTTTAGTGGCGGGATTAATGTACCTCTAACCATCCTGCCTCGATCCTATATGAGAGCTTCAATCAAACACACTTCAAAGCGGAATCCTCACATACTTATCAACCACATTCATCCTCTTATCCTAACAACTCTTATCTTCATTCACATATCCCATGACATACATAGACGAACCCTGATTAACGCACTCCGATGACTATGAACTATCTGGCTCGTCAGAAGAGCTAGTGTCCGTAAATACCCTAACATATTTTTGAGCCTGGGGGTGACTCGGCTATGCCTATCCCTGCACCACTCCTTTTATACCCCGATCAACTGGCCCTGATAAAGAAACTATGGGCCTTGGTGAGGTCGAACTCCTCTCACCCATTTGTTGTTGGCAGAATCGAAACTACTCAAACAAATGACTCATATGGATACTCAGACGGATCCTCTTCAATAGAACCCATGATCTCCGATGGGTTTGATCCGTACTAGCGGTCGGCACACGTTATCCAGTACTGATAGGCATCACTGAGAACATAAATAAGATAAAGATTAGGAGCGAATTTATACGACTCAGTTCTATCGCACAATATAGACCAGAAAGAAAAGGAACCATCCTAAATATCTTGTAGCCTCCTGTCTATAAGTGTGGTGCAAAACACATCAATAAACAAGACTGTACTAGACATGGCCTTATACACCATTGGACTGAACCTTACTCTAATACTATATTTGTCACGACCCAGCCTAGGGTCACGACGAATAACTGACACTAGGTGTTGATCATCACTAAACCTATTCATAATGTGCTAGTCATGAACATAAATAGATAAAATTTGAAAGCATAAGCATAACCGATAAGGACTGTACAATCTGGAACGCTGACAAGCCTATCAAAATCTGACATATAGAAACATACTAACTGCAGAGGTGCATATCTACATGACTCTAGGAGTGATGAACTAAACAAGTATTGGATGGAACACGACCCCATGATACCCAAACTAGCTAACTGTACACATAAAGATAAGTAACTCCGGGAGTAAGCGGAGTGACTCCAGCAACTAGTGGATGGCCTACTGATGTGACTCAAATGCCGATATATCGGTACCTGCGCGACATGAAATGCAACGCCTCGAAAAAGACGTGAGTACGATATGTACAAAGTATGTAGGGTGGAATTGATATGTAAAGCAT
Source organism: Nicotiana tabacum (assembly GCF_000715075.1). Classification (NCBI taxonomy): domain Eukaryota; kingdom Viridiplantae; phylum Streptophyta; class Magnoliopsida; order Solanales; family Solanaceae; genus Nicotiana; species Nicotiana tabacum. The sequence goes on along the minus strand of NW_027438376.1, from coordinate 121,374 downwards.
ACTAATGTATGACTATAAGCTGGAAATCTGAATATATGCTGAAAGCTAAACAAGAGTATGAACTAGCAACTGATCAGGAACTTAACCGAAGGTTAAGCTAAAACTGTGCTGAAACTGAACTACTATCTGAACTGTTACCTGTCCGGTGTTACGGGCTATGTCCGCCAAATTAGGGGTAAGGCTCATAAAATTTTTCAAAGGAAAATTAATATTTGATGGTGCCAGACTAGGGTTACGTATTTGAGATGTCATTAGTGCACCGGTGTTTCATGTACGTATGACGAGATTCCAGTTTGTATTATTGATCGGCAAGTCCGAAAGTTGAGAAATAAAGAAATTGCCTCCGTGAAAGTGCTATGGAGAAATCAACAGGTTGAAGAGGATACTTGGGAGGCCAAGGAAGAAATGAATAAAAAGTATCATTATTTGTTTGAATAGCCATGTATTTATAAAGTTGTGTTCTATGAAAATTCCAAGGATTACCTTCCAAGGATTATTCGTTAAGGGTGTTCCTCTCTAGTAATATATTTCTTATGAGGCCACAAATGGTGTTGTTTTATGTTATGTTACGTCGTTGGATTATGTATATATTGCTAGGATGTGTTTCTAGGGTTGTCTAGCAGATGGATAGGCCCAGTTACAAGGGAGACTAAGGCAAATTTTTTGAAATTTGGTGAGTTAGCCAAATTTTGAAACTATTGGTGTGTGTGAATTAACAATTGAGTTACATTGAATGCTAATGATGTAATTTGACCCTCATTCGAGAATGAATGATTCTAAGTAGGCGAGAATGTAACGCCCCGTAAAATTTTACGAAGGAAAAATAATGTTTCATGGTGCCAGACTATGCCCCGTAAAATCTCGCTGCGGCTCGGACTTTTTGGTTTGACCAATGCACTGGAAAGAGAAGGAAAGATTTGGGCAGAAAAATGTATTTATGTGGCCCACTATGCGGCAATAGAACTACTATGCGGACCGCATAATGGTCGAAGAATGAAGCAGATGAGAGGCAGTTTGGGAAACAATTTGCGGTGCATTATGCGACCGTAGACCAATTCTGCGGTGCATTATGCAACCGCAGAGCAGGTTTGCGGGCCGCATAACTACCGCAGACTCAGGCAGCTTTTTTCCGGTTTTTTTGGCACCAATTCTGCGATCGCATATGCGACTGCATATCAATTCTGCGTTCGCATATGCGACCACATACCCTGTTCCGGAGCTTCATTTTTTGGTTTTTATAACTCGATCCTACTTCACTAAATAGACAATTTGTACCATTTTAGCTAAAATCTGACATTTTGAGAGTGAGAGAGTGATCTTCAACACATTGTCCTTCAATTCTTGCTCGAATCTTTGAAGATTAACAAGGAAAACTCGCTAGGTCTTCATCCTAGAGGTAAGATTCTACTCCATAACCCCTAATTTCGAAATTATCTAAAAATGGATTATTAGCAAGATAATATTTGGGCAAGAGAGTTGTTTATTTTACATGTATGTGTTATCAAAGGGGTGTAGAAATATTGTTGAACTAAAAATTATAAGGAATGGGTTGTGGGATGATAGAACCCTCCATAATAGGACCTTGAAATATTAATGCACACTTAGTGTTTGATAAAATGCTCAAATGAGCTATAACCATGATCATCTTCCTAATGTTGGTTCAACTTGTTATATTTCTAAAATAGATTGAAGTTGCTAAGAATTCCGGAATATTTAGAGTTTAAGGAAGTTCAATTGAGGTATGTTGGCTAAACTCTTCTTTAAGAATTGGAACCTCAATATCCTTGTAAGTTCCAAGATATTTATTATAAGTTGAGTATTCCGAATAAGTTTTATGACAAAGATATATGTTCAATTTGTGTTTCAAATGCTCTTATCATATTGTATTATAAATTGAGGATGTGTTCCCAATTATGGATTGTGTATCTACGTGTTACGATTCCAAATCGTGATTTATGTGGAAACTTTTTATGCCAAATTGTGTAGAGATTATGATTGGGGTTAAACCTCCACCCGAATATATTGGGGTGAGGAGGCAGGGCCGCTTTGTGTATGATTTTGGCATTGTTGTTGCACCACCACCCACCTATATATACTAGGGTAAGGCGGCATGGCCGCTTTGTGTGGATATTGGTATCGTTGACGCATTTTCACCCGCGTATATTGGGGTGAGGCAGCGGGGCCGTTTGTGTGAAAATGGGGTATTGTGTTTACGCCTCCACCAGCATACATTGGGGTGAGGCGGCAAGGCTTCTTGACTAGAGAGTTGGTATTGAGCTTACACCTCCACCTGCATACATTAAGGTGAGGCGGCGAGGCGGCTTTGTGTGAAAATGGTTACAGAGGATCTCATCTTAAATTCTATAAATGTTAATGACAGCTCTTGATGAGCTTGCTTTGGTTTTAATGACTATCTATGCTATTCAATTGTCGCCTTTATTCATCATATTCATACTGTATTTTTGACTTCTTAAATTGGTGTTTGGTTTGCATATTAGTACTATTCGACACGTACTAACGTCCCTTTTGCCGGGAGAGCTGTATGTTTAATGGATGCAGGTGGTTCCACAGCGAAGGATACTGACCGGTGATTACAGTGCTCATTCTTCCCAGCTGACTTGGTGAGCCCCATCTCATTCTGGTGTTGTGCATCTTTTGTTTAGTATGTGTTATCGTATTTTGATGTATAGCCAGAGCCTTGTTGCCGGCACTATCATTGCACTCTTTGGTATTTTTAGAGGCTCCGTAGACTAAGTGTGGGTTGTATATGGGTGTTGGGAATGATAAACAAGTTGTGTTGTGATTAAATCACTTGTTCCACTTTGAACCATAAAGTAACATGATTAACTTACATTATGTACTTTAAAATAAGATCTAATTTCTGAGCATACATCAGCTGACTTACGATGTACTTTTACGTACGAAAACAAGGGGTGCAACAGTTTTTCCCTTCGCGGTCATGGAAAAGCCTTCGTGATTGCAAAGAATAAATTTCACCAACACCCTAAACCTCCTACGCGAACGCGAGACTACTGACACTATTGCAATGACCAAACGTCCCCAGGCTTCCCGTTAGCGGATCCGTCCATGCGACCGTGATGAAAAATGCGTTCCACCGCACGACCTCACCTTCCTTCTACGTGAACGCATTCCCACACTCGCGTTCACAATGAACAAAAACCCCAAGGATTTGCGAACGCATCCTTATCTTCGCGAATGCGAAGTTCAAAAAGCCAAGTACCAGCGAAGACTCTACGTGATTGTAACACATTCTTCGGGATCACGAAGAGGGATACCAGGAGCATAGAAATCAAAAATTCCAACACATGAAGAAATGGTCTAAAACCCATCTGAAACACACTCGAAGCACCCGGGACCTGGCCAATCGTACCATCCAATCCCAAAACACAATGCGAACTTACTCAAAACCTCAAATCACATCAAACAACACTACAACCACAACTCGCGTCCCAATTCAAGGCTAATGAACTAATGAACATTTCTAAATGCAAAACTAACGGCGAATAAGCCTAAACACCTCAAAATGACTTGAAAATTTCCATGCAAGTCCTATATGAACTGCATGACCTATTCCAATTCCCGAAATAATAATCTGAGCCCTATATCAATAAAGTCAACCCTCGGTCAAACCTATAAACCTTCCAAATCTTTAACTTTTCAACTTTCGCATATTTAAGTCAAAATAACTTACGGGCCTCCATATTCACATCTGGACATATGCCTAAGTCAAAAATCACTATTCGAAGCAACCATAAAAATCAAAACACCGTAATGGGGTCATCTACACAAAAGTCAAATTCCGGTAAACTCTTTCAATATAACCTTCCAACTTTGGGACTAAGTGTCCCAATTCACTTCGAAACACACCCGAAACCAAACCAACCACCCCGAAGAGTCACGTAACCACAAATTAACATATAAGAGAAAATAAAAAGGGGAACGAGGCTACAATACCTAAAATAACTAGCCAGGTCATACGTTCTACCCCTCTTAATAAACTAATTTCGTCCTCGAACATGCCAAGAACCGTTTGGAAGTCATCAAATCACTGAATGATCCCACGTCACCCCAATCCTAAGAATCCTAACACTACCACCTCAACTTAAGATTATTCCTTCCACCAATACTAATAAGCCTTAGAACTAAATTTCAACATCCAAGTATTTCACCAAAAACCTGATCTTCACATAAACACATTGTATCAACCGCAACCCGCCATAAAAACTATTGAATAAATCAACAAGGTATAACCACATGATGAAACACATCACCCATCAGCCCATATCAACACCACCGGCCACAATAGCTGCCCATAATCCAACCCAGTACTGGTAACTATCTTTATATCAACTAGAACCTTGTTCTAAACCTTCCCAACAATACTAATGATGTAGGAAACATATAAATCTCATAAATACTCACCCAATAAACATGTGACACTGTCACGACCAAAAATCTCACCTGTCATGATGGCGCCTATCTCAATACTAGGCAAGCCGACAACCTCAATAAATCACAAATTCTTTTACGATTGAAAACATAATATTTAGATTTAATAGAAAATCCCAAAAATACTGATAGAAATACACTCCCAAAACCCGGTGTCACTGGGTACATGGGCATCTAAATGATGACATAGTCTGACTGATAAAACACTATCTGGAAACACAGAACAGTACAAATAACTGAAAGAAAAGAGAGTCAAGGTCTGCGGATGACAAGAAGCTACCTCAATAATCATAAATAGTTATTCTCTGAAACCTAGCAGCCGCCGTATCCGGAAGTACCTGGATCTGCACACGAAGTGCAGAGTGTAGTATGAGTAAAACCGATCCCGTGTACTTCATAAGCAACAAGACTAACCTTTGGGCTGAAAGTAGTGGCGAGCTCAACCGGTACAGTCCAATATGAAATAACAGTAAAAAAATGTAGGCATGTTTTCAAGTTCAACAAATTACTCAGTACAAGTAAAATAAATCAACTTTGTATGATATGAGGAATATGACATCTTTATATCTACATGCCAATGTACATGCTGTATATGGTATAATACCATGGAAGCATCACGTAATCACACTCTCAGAGTACTCAATCACTTAGTACTGTACGGCCAGGTCCAGCCCAGTGAAGATCCATCCCTCAATATAAATACCAATTGACAGTTAGTGAATCCGTACTGTATATGGCCAATCTATCCTATATATAAATGAAAGAAGGCAACTCCATGCCCTTGGAACTCCATCCCAAATGTAAATAAATAAGGCAACTCCATGCTCTGGGAAGTCCATCCCAAATATAAATAAATAAGGCAACTTCATGCCCTGGAAACACCATCCCAAATGTGAATATATATGTCAACTCCATGCCAGGGAACTCCATCCCAAATATAATATCTTATGCACTCATTGTGTTGGGTGCAGACTACAGAGGGGCTCCTTCAGCCCAAGCAATATAATAAACCAGGTCCAGGCATAAATCAATAGATCATGCTGCGGCGGGCAGCCCCATCCCATAAATATAATTGACAATCAGGACCTCGGCCTCACTCAGTCATTAACCTCTCCAGTCTTTCGGGCTCATAATGTCATGAATATCAACCCGACAAAATGATATGATGTATAAATGAATGGCAACAGAGACTGAGATACGATATGCAAATAATAGATGTGACTAGTATAAGTTAAAGTTTTAAACAATTAATTCAACAACATCACGACCTCTGCGAGTCTCAGCTCAATTCCTTTAACATGTGGAGGATATGTGGATAATGACATGATTACTTAATTATGAAATTTCACATAATCAATTAAGTCACAAATTCTACGGTGCACGCCCACACGCCTGTCACCTAGCATGTGCGTCACCTCAAACCAGTCAGATAACACATAATTTCGGGAATTTATACCCTCATAACAAAGTGTAGAAATGTTAGTTACCTCAAACCGTATAATTCTTTATTCCAATATGCCCTTGCCTCGCGAATCAAGCCTCTGAACGCCTCGAATCTAGTCACAATTAATTCGATACAGTCAACACAAATTATAGGAATTAATTCCATATAAAATTACAAATTTCCAAAAACAAACCCGAAATTCCACTCAAAAATCGGCAGTAGGGCCCACATTTTGGAACCCGACAAAAGTCACAAAATATGAACGCCCATCCAACCCCGTGTCGAACCATACAAAATTTACCAAATTCCAACATCAACTCAACCCTCAATCTTCAATTTAACCTCAAGGGTTTTGACAAATGTTTTCCAATTTTTCACAATTTAAAACACAAATTAAATGATAAAAATAACTATAGATTCGGGTAATTTGACCAAAATTGAGTTAAGAACACTTACCCTGACGTTTCCATTGAAAATCTTCCGAAAATCGCCTCTCCCCGGGCTCCAAATCATAAAAAATGGAAAATGAGATGAACATAACATATGTTCTGCTGCCCAGACATTTTCGCTATGCGATCGCAGACCAACTCACACGATCACAAAGAACAATTTTCCCCGGCCATAATTTTATCATACGTGATCGCGGATGCCTTCACGCGATCGCGAAGAACAGCTTCATCCACCCTACGCGATCGGGGACAACCATATGCGATCGCATAACACCGCGCATGAATTTTCCAGTTGCCTCCTTCACTCTATGCGAACGCATCTTAATCCACGCGTTCGTGTAGTACTGCTGGCCAACAGCTTCTCAATCGCGGACTTACCTAACTGATCACATCGTACAAAAATTCAAGCTATCCAATTTATCATGCGCGACCATGTAAATAGGAGTTTTAGGCACATTACGATTTCTTACACAAGCTTTCATTAGCATTACTTTAAAACACAACTTGAGGTCAAGGCATTTAGCTATGCAAGCCCTACTTTGAACACATTCTCAAATAGTAGTACAACATAATAAGAGCATTTTAATTACATATTGATCACGGATGTCTTTTGACACTAGCTTATCTGGGTAATCGATTCACAATAAGCAACTCGGGACTTACATGGATATTGTGTGGTTACTTTTTAAGAGAATAGTTTAGCCAACATACCTTACTTGATCTTCCTTAACTCTAAATGTTCCAAAAATCCTAGCAACTTCAATCTATTTTAGAAAAATAACAAATTGAACAAAAATTAGGTAATTGATCATGGTTCTAGCTCATTTGAGCATTTTATCAAGCACTAGATGTTCATTAAGATTTCAAGGTCTTTTTATGGACGATTCCTTCATCCCACAACCCATTCTTTACTATTTTAGCTCAACAATCTCCCTATATCTCATGATCAATCATGCATGCAAAATAAGACACTCCCATACCTATGAATTATCTTACTACTTGCGCATTTATAGTTAAATTTCGAAATTAAGAGATAGGGTGTAGAATCTTACCTCTAGGATGACGACCTAGTGTGCTTCCCTTGTTAATTCTTCCAAGAATTTGAGTAAGAATTGGGGAATAATTGATTGAGGAACTCTCTCCCTCTCTAGAGCCTTTTCACTCTCTCCAAATATTAAGTTCTCCCTTTAGAAATGGTCCATAGGGTCTAAATAACGAAATGGGGTCGGGTTATAAAAACAAAAAAATGAAGCTCCGAAATAGGATATGCGGTCGCCTATGCGACCGCATAATGATTCTGCGGTGCACGAAATGGCCCTCCGGAACTGGGCTGGTCTGCCCCACTCTGCGGCTGTTATGCACTCCGCAGATCAGTTATGCGGTCGCATAATGCGCCGTAGAATCTCCCTCCACAAAATTTCCATGTTGGTTGTGCGATCAGTGTGCGGCCCGTGAAATCGTTTTGTGATTGCATAATGGGCCGCGAAATGACATCCAAAAAGGGCCCAAATGACTACCTTACTCTACGGCCATTCTACGGCCTTAAGAGTGATTCTGCGACCGCATAATAGGCCGTAGAAATGCCCATTTCTGCCAAATATATTTCTCCAACTATCATTAACACATACGCCTTCCTCGGCTCCATGAAACCTTGGGTTCTTTTAGGAAAAGTTTTACGGGGCCTTAAAGTAAGAACCAGGCTAGGGTCCGAAAAAGCTAGTCTCGCAAACTGATTAGCAAAGCATGAACATCCATGGCTAGTGGTCTCTCTGCTACCGCAAAATATGCTAAATTGCCCATACTCTGAGACTTTGTACTCAAGGCATGGACCACCACATTGGCCTTCTCGGGATGATACAAAATGGTGATCTCATAGTCTTCCAGCAACTTTAACCATCTTCGCTACTCCAAATTAAGGTTCTTCTGCTTGAACAGATATTGGAGACTCCGATGGTCGGTATAGACCACACATGTAACATAGTATAGATATTGCCTCCAAATCATCAATGCGTGAACAATAGATACCACTTCTAAGTCATGCGCATGGTAATTCTTCTCATGAACCTTCAACTGTCGAGACGCGTAGGCAATCACCCTACCATCTTACATCAACACCGTGCCAAGCCCAATATGTGATGTATCACAATATGAAGTGTAATACCCAATACTTGTAGGCAACACCACCACTGGGGCTGTAGACAATGTAGTCTTGAGATTCTAAAAATTCACCTCACACTTGTCCGACCATCTGAAAGGAGAACCCTTCTAGGACAATCTAGTCAAAGATGCAACAATAGATGACAATCCCTAAGGGTGCTTGTAATCTAAGGGAAGCTTTCGTTCGAGATTTTTCTAATTATTTAAGGTATGTATAACACTCTATTTCTTGGGATTAAGCTGATATATGTGTTGGTTAAGTCATTTGGATGAAGAATTACAAGATAGAACTTGAAGTTGTATAAGAAGTTATTGTTTCTTATTGGACTATTTTGGAGTTGTGTAGATGACTTCATATGGCTGGAAATCGCGGGGAATGGCTTGGTTATAATGTTCATATTGTTGTTATGCTGGTAAATATTTTTAGTATGTTGATGATGTGTTAAATAGGAGAATAAGTAACCACATAATACCTAGAAGTTGTCCATATTGTTGTAATATCTTGTTGGTTATTTGATGTTACTTTTATGATGGATATAAGGTTGGAATGCCATGCCAATATATGTTTTCATATTCTGGATTGTTTGAAGGTGTTTTAAGTATAGGGGATATGGTAAAAAGAATTGGGTTTTGGTTCCAATCCAAGCTTACAGCTCGTCGTGTTAAGTGGTAGTTCTGTTGGTGACGTTTGTGCACTTGTTGTTATATAAGGTGAATTATGTTGTTGGGTTGTTCGGTGTGTTGTGGTGCTTAAAGTATATAGTTGAAGGTCGTATTTGATCTTGTAGTTTTTATGGACTTTGGGAAAGAGAGGAAAACAAGGGAGATGCTGCCCATTTTAATAATAAATAAGCTTGTGATTCGTTGTACGATAGTTGCATCTTTCGTAGCTTAACGATAGCATTATTATCGTTGTTGTAGATTAAAGTGCGATGAGATTATTTCAACATGGTCATTGGATAAAATGTGATAAGGTATGTTAAGGCTATCTATTCTTTCCTTTCGGCATGATCCATATGATACAAACAAAATGAGCAAACATGCAACTTTCACAAATGACTCTATTCTTAGAAGTAATAGGGATGCCTATGTTCTTGATTCCCACTGTCTTGTTATTATACCGTCTGCTCATGGGTATCAGAAAATACATATGTTGATAAATTTTATTTCACGATATTAAACGAAGGCATATTTATATTATGACATTCCGAGAGATCTTATTGACTTATTCATTATGCATTGTATTAATATATATATGTACATTGACCCATGACCAGATGACGTTATATATGCGTATATTATATGTATATGTGGTATGGGTAAAGGTTACGGTGTAATATACGCACCAACCACCTGATCAGCTGGCATACGCTTATGATTTCTCCCACTAAGACCGAGATGATATGATGGGATGCCCTCAGAGGCTTGATGATGTTATGTACACATATACCTATGCATGGTATGATATTTATACCCATATACATGACACTATGAAGATTTCATGATTACTGAGCTATTCAGACTTACAAATTGAGTCTTTTACTCCTTGTTTCTTTCACGTCTTTTATATATTTCTTTTCATGCCTTACATCATCAGTACATGTCACTCCCCGAACTCAGGGAGCACGACCGGTGCTCAACCGAGGGAACCCGACCGAGCAATCCTATTAGATTTGCCTCTACCCAAACACATCCATGAATAAAGAGAAAACATAATTTCGTTAATTAGACAATAAGGTGATCATGTCTACAATACTAATTCATTACCATTAGATACTTCATTAATAAGTCTCCAACACACACATACACCTTTATGGTTGAAAGTGGAACAAGTGCTCTAATCACAACACTACTTGGTAATCATTCCCAACGCTCATATACAACCTACACTAAGTCTACGGAGCCTCTAAAAATACCAAAGGGTACAATGATAGTGCCGGAAACAAGGCTCTGGCCATACCTCAAAATATGAAAACACATACGAAACAAAGATGTACAACCCCGAAATGAGATGGGGCTCACCAAGTCATCTGGGAAGAATGAGCACCACTATCACTGGTCAATAACCTCCGCTGTGGAACCACCTGCATCCATTAAAGATTCAGCGCCCCCGACAAAAGGGACGTTAGTACATGTCGAATAATACTAGTATAAAAAACAAATAGTAATATAAGAACTCGTAAATACAATATGCATATGATGAACCAGGGCGACAATAGAATAGCATAGATAGCCATTTAAACGAGAGCAAGCTTATCAAGAGCTGTCATTAACATTTATAGAATTTAAGATGAGATCCTTTGTATCCATTTTAACACAAAGCGGCCTGCCCCGTCGCCTCACCCTAATATATGCAGGTGGAGGTGTAAGCACAATACCAAAACTCTACTCAAGTGGCCCTACCACCTCACCCCAATGTATGCAGGTGGAGGTATAACCATAATACCAAAAACCTATACAATGTGGTCATGCCACCTTACCCCAATATATGCGGGTGGAAATGCATCAACGATACCAATAACTACACAAATCGGTCATGCCGCCTCACCCCAATATATATATGTGGGTGGTGGTGCAACACCAATAACAAAATCATACACAAAGCCGCAATGCCGCCTAACCCCAATGTATACGGGTGGAGGTGTAATCCCAATCACAATCTCTACATAATTTGGCATAATAATTTCCACATAAATCACGACTTGGAATCATAACATGTAGATACACAATCCATAGTTTGGAACACGTCCTCAATTGATAATACAATATGATAAGAGCATTTGAAATATGAATTAGACATATATCTTTGTCACAAAACATATTCGGAATACTCGATTTGTAATAAATATCTTGGAGCTTACAAGGATATTGGGGTTCCAATTATTAAAGAAGAGTTTAGCCAACATACCTCAATTGAGCTTCCTTAAATTCTAAAATATTCCGGAATTCTTAGCAACTTCAATCTATTTTAGAAATATAACAAGTTAAACCAAAATGAGGAAGATGATCATGGTTCTAGCTCATTTGGGCATTTTATCAAACACTAGATGTGCATTAAGGTTTTAAGGTCATTTTATGGAGGATTCCATCATCCCACAACCCACTCTTTACAATTTTTAGCTCACAATCTTCCTACACCCTTTGATAACACATGCATGCAAAATAAACAACTCCTATACGCAAGAATTGTCTTGCTAATTACCTATTCTTAGATAAATTTTGAAACTAAGGGCAAGGGTGTAGAATCTTACCTCTAGGATGACGACCTATTGTGTTTTTCTTGTTAATCTTCAAAGATTTGAGCAACAATCGAAGGAAAATTTGTTGAAGATCACATTCCCACTCTACGACACTCTCTCACTCTCAAAATATCTAGTTTTAGCTCCAAAATGGTCAATTGTGCCTATTTAATCGAAGTAGGGTTGGGTTTTAAAAAACCAAAATTGAAGCTTCGGAATAGGATCTATGGTCGCATATGCGACCGCATAATGCTTCTGCGGTCCGCAGAATAGGCCGCACAATTGCCCTCCGAAACTGGGCAAAACTAACTCGGTCTGCGGTCATTATGCGGCCCGCAGACCTATTATGCGGTCGCATAATGCACTGCAGAACTGGTTTGCGGTCGCATAATGCGCCGCAAACCTGATATCCAAACTTGCCTCACCTACTTCACTCTACGACCATTATGTGTTTGGCAGAGTGATTCTGCGGTCACATAGCGGGCCGCAAAAATGTATTTTTCTGCCCACAATTTTCCTTTACTCGCCAGCACATTGTTCAACCCAAACACGTAAGCCTACTTCGGCACCACGAAACCTCGGTTTTAGGAAAGATTTTATGGGGCCTTACATTACTTTATTAGTAATGAAGTCCCTTTTGCCTGGGGACGATGCGTTTCATGCCCGTATGTCCCGATAGATAGGTTGACAGTCCTCCTAGTAGGCTATCTGCTCAGTGGAAGGTGTTACTGCACTCCACTTGCTTCATTATTGCCTATTAGGTCAGTATGCTCTGGGCATCTATTGATTGGGATCGTGGGGCCCTGTCCCTACCATTATAATCTTTATGTTCTCTTAGAGGCTTGTAGACATATGTCATGAATATGGGTACTTGTATGGCCTTGTCAGCCTATGTTTTGAGTGTACAAATGATTATGTCGGCCTTATAAGCCCTTATGTCACATGTATAAGTTTCTATATCATGCTAGATCGTCCTATGGCCCTTTTGTCGTATTTACCCATGATGGTGTGATAAGAAATATACGCTACGTTGGTACTCGGTTGAGTAAGGCACAGGGTGCCCATTCGCGACCCTCCAATTTCGGTTGTGACAATAAGTCCTTCTAAGGAGCCATCTAAATACTCGATACTTAGCTGTTATTGTAGGCGAACTCTGTAAGTAGTAGAAACTAATCCAACGAACCCCTAAAATCCATTACAAAAGCACATAGCATATCCTCCAAGATCAGAATGGTGCGCTCGGACTGCCCGTCTGTCTGGGGTTTGAAATGTTCTACTCAACTCAACTTGTGTTCCTAACTCACGCTGCACAACTCTCCAGAAATACAATGTGAAGAGCGTGCCTCGATCGGAGATAATGTACACCGGCACACCATGGAGACGAACAATCTCACTGATATAGATCAGAGTCAACTGCTCTGAAGAATAGGTAGTCACAACCAAAATGAATTTTGCAGACTTGGTCAGTCTATCCACAATAACCCATACTGCATCAAATTTCTTCAAAGTCTGTGGGAGCCCAACAACGAAATCCATGGTAATACGACCCCACTTCCACTCTGGAATCTCAAGTCTCTAAAGCAAATCGCCCGACCTATGATGCTAGTACTTCACCTGCTGACAACTCAAACACCGAGGCACATACTCTACTATATATTTCTTCATTCTTCTCCACCAATAGTGCTGACTCAAATTCTGATACATCTTGGTGACACCTGGATGAATGGAATACCTCGAAGTGTGGGCCTCCTCAAGCACAGACTCATGAAAGCCATCCATATTGGGCACACATATCCGTTCCTACATCTGAAACACCCCATCATCTCTAATAGAAACCTCCTTAGCATCGTCGTGCTGCATTGTGTCCTTAAGGGCAAGCAAATAGGGGTCGTTATACTGACACACTCTAATGCGCTCATACATAGAAGACCGAGAAACTATGCAAGCACGTGTCACATCCCAAACTCGGGGAGCGTGACCGGCGCTCAACCGAGATAACCCGATCGAGCAAGCATGTACAATCCCTTCTACCCGAACATATTCAAGAATAATAGTAAAATCCAATTCATTAATTAAGCGGTGAGGAGAATCAAGTAAACAAAAACTCAAACTCATTATCAGTAGTTACATCATTTATAAGTTTCATAATACATACTCTTTCATAGTTTGATGTGGAACGTGTCATACAATTACACCATTACCAATTTGACTTTCCCCATACCAACATACCACCCACGCTATGTCTACGGAGCCTTTATTAGATACAAAAGAGTACAATGATAGTGCCAGCAACAAGGCTCCAGCTATACCTCATAACACGGTGATAAAATGAACAAAATATACATGACCCCGAGTGAAGTGGGCACCAAATAAACTGGGAAAAGAGTGTAGTGCTATCGCTGATCAGTGTTGCCTGCTATGGAACCACGTGCATCCACTAAAGATGAAGCACCCCCGACAAAAGGAACGTTAGTACTGTCGAATAGTACTAGTATATATGAATAAACACTCTCTCGAAGAAATGAGTAGTAATGCAAGTAAGGAAATTCATCATATCAAATAAAACCTTCAAACAATTGCCAAATATCAAATTAGAGATAAGTTAACTTTTCAATAAATTTCCAAATTTTAAGTCGGGAAAGCTTTTGTACCGGTAGACCACTATTTACAATTTCGATTACGATTTCCAGCACAGTCCCTACCATGTGTGCGGCATGACGTCCGATCACGACCCGATCGGCTAGGACGTCTCCTGCGAGATATCAACCAAATCATAATTTCAATTACAATTCTAACACAGTCACTGCCATGTGTGCATCATGGCGTCCTATCACAACCCGATCAGCTAGGCCGTAACCAAATCACAATTTCAATTACAATTCTAACACATTCACCGCTATGTGTACAGCATGGCGTCCGATCTCAACTTGATCAGCCTGGCTGTCTCATGGGAGATATTACCCTTTTCTATCAATCATCCCATTTCATATTTCTTGCACATCTCTTCATTTCATTAGCACTAATGGTCACAATTGTATTATTTCTCTTGGCACATTTGCCGTGTTTCATATTCACATTTCATATTTCATATTTCGCATTACGTGATTAATATTTGATGCAAACCTTTTTACTTTCAACAATCGTCATGGACTTTCTAACAAACTAGGCATTTCCATTCAAGACATTTAAGCACACATTTGAGCAAATAGGACTTTTAGGAACGTTACAATTTCTTACCCAAGCTTTCATTAACTTTCCTTTTAAACACAACTTGAGGTCAAGGAGAAAGGTGCAATGTTTTAAAAAAAAAATAAGAGCCACATGAATTGAAAAAGAAAGAAAAAAATATATATATAGCTGTATTGTAGTACAAATATTCCTCGATAAGTGGTGACTCTTGATGTAATTATGCTTAAAGAAGTAGGGAGTTAATGTATATTAATGTGAAGGTGGAGACATGGTTTGACATAAGTATGGGATTTAAAGGTTGAAGTAAATGTATTAAAGTTCTTAGGGAGGTGTAACCACTATATCTATATGTATCCTACCCATCCCACAGCCTACATTACAACCAAGTAAAGTACTACTTGATCCTAGACTAAATGAGCTCAATTAATAGAGTAGTACACTACGGGTAAGCCTATGGTATGTCTTTTGTGCACATGAATTTTGATTCTAAGAGTGAGTTAATTCTTTCTATCTTGAGTTCCGAATTGTTCTTGAACAATTTTATGAGTGGAACTACTCTCTATTGTTTGTGTGAGGGCACATGATTTGCGAAGGTAAGGTAACGTCGTTGACCCTTGTGTTAGAGTAAGTGAGCAGGTTATGAAAAATGCTTGGTACTTTTGAGTCGGGTCTTGAGGGTGGGACATTATGATATAGTGCTCAATCTACATTAAATTTTCGTGGAATGATGTGTTATGGAGGTTGTTTGATGAAAAGGTCATCCCTAGGTGAAGTGTAATTTAATTGCTCGAGGACGAGCAATGGTTTAAGTGTGGGGTGTTGATGCTAGGATAGAAAGTCGTGTTTTAGCCGTAGTATTGCACTCTAATTACTGCATTTTATGTGTGTTTGAGCTTAAATGATAGTGAATTACACTTAGTACATGTTTTATGCCTTGCAGGAAGTGATTCCGAATTTAAAAGTTAATTTGGAGCTAAATTGATCAATTTGGAGCTTTGAAGTCTGAGTAAAAGCCCAATAAATTAAGTCGGGATCGTGTTCGGAGGTCGTGTACCAAGTCTGGATGTCAAAAGAAGATGAAATAAGTTTACTCTGAGAAATTTATACTACCGCGCCGCATGGGGCGTTGTAGGGCGTGACGCAGTAGTGTAAAAATGGTATGCCAAGAGAAAACAGTGTACGCTGAAGAAAAATACACAAGCACGCAACAGGGTGCGACGCGAGGCACGGCGCGGGTGTGCAAAAAAAACTGTAGAGTAATTTATATTTCGGCTTGGAAAGGGTATATTCATCCGAAGATGTTTTTACATGATATAAATACACAAATAAACACGATTTGGAGGGGGTTACCCAACATGGAGAGAAAAACAAAAGGACGGAACACTTGGGAGCAGGGATTTGATCAATATTTCCATCCTTATTCTAGTATTCATTGGTTTTATGTTTTAAAACACTATTTTTGATGAGTGTATGAACATGAGTGGCTAAGAACCCTATTGTTCTAAAGGGTCATGGGTGATACATGAATGTTGATGTTTGAAGTTTAAATTGCTGAATTTGATTTTATCATATTGGGATGTTTATTTACTTCTGTTCTTAATTATTTTGCTAAGTAGGTAACAGTAAAATACTATCTATGAATCTAGAGTTGAACTCAAAAGTGGGAATTCTAGATTGCATATAGAATTAAATAGAGCAAGTTCTTGAACCTGGGCATCGGGGAACGGATTCGCAATTAGGATAGACACATACCTAATTGCCTTGCTTGGTTGAAATACAGGAAGTGTAAATGCATTCTTGTTAATCTTATTTCCATAGACATATAGGCACTAAGTTACCTTAAATAGGCGAGTAAGAACTCGACAGATTCTTATGAGTAATAACAACCCTATCAATCAACAACCTAGATAAATCAATTAGTCATTTTAAGCCAAGAACGCAACACGATTGTTAGCTAACCGATGACCCTGGAATATCATCTCCTATTGATTGTTATCCGAAATTGATTAAGTGTTGTGATTGATTTCTAATTATTTCATTACTTGATAATTTTTAGGTAGTAAATTAGTAAATTATCTATTGTGTGAGAAATCTCTTGAATCGATAAGTTATTTGAGCTTGAATCAGTCGAAAGTTAATTATAAGTATTTGTGGGAACGATACTCTACTCACTACTATATTACTTGACGACCAAGTATACTTGCGTGAGTGTGTTTGGTCGCAACACTATCAGAGAGATTACTCTCAAAATGACCCGACTATGAGAGAGATTACTCTCAATATGGCTCGACTATCGGAGAGATTACTCTCAATGTGGCTCGACTATCGGAGAGATTACTCTCAATGTGCCTCGACTATCGGAGAGATTACTCTCAATGTGCCCCGACTATCGGAGATAACTCTCAAGAGACATACATGCCCACCTTAAGATTGGAAAATATAGTTTCCTTTTAAGGACAAACCCATGAAGATGCCAACTTAAGGTGCAAAGGGACTTATATTTCCACCTTAATATTGGAAAGTTATAGTTTCCTTTTAAGGACAAACCCACGAGGAGGCCAATTTAAGGTGCAAAGGGACTTATATGTCCACCTTAAGATTGGAAAGTTATAGTTTCCTTTTAAGGACAAACTCATGAAGAGGACAACTTAAGGTGCAAAGGGACTCATATGTCCACCTTAAGATTGGAAAATTATAAAGCTTCAACTCGAAGACTTCGTGGACATTGAATATTTGGAAACTTTGAAGATTTGGCGGAATTTGCAGACTTCAACTTGAAGAGTGGCGAACGTGAAGACTTCAACTTGAAGACCGACAGACTTGAAGATTTCAACTTGGAGACATCAACTTGGAGACTTGGAGGGTTTAAACATTTCAACTTGAAGAGCAGCGAACTTGAAGACCGGAGGACTTAAAGATTTGGTGAACATGAAGACATAGTAAATCCCTAAACTTCAGTGCAAATACTTGGTAGCTTCCTAAAAGACTATAATCGCTCTATTGAAGACACTGGTTTATCATGAAGGCTGCCCCCTCTAAGTCATATGAGATCCAAAGTTCAAAAGAAGAATGAAATTTCAGCCTGATTTTCATGTGTTGTTTGAATGAATTACTTCCATCATACTTCATTTGGACAATGACTAGGGCACTATGTTTATTTTGAACTTATGCGAGTGAACTCAGAATGAAACTCTAAGCTGCCTAAGTACCTCGATGAAAAGGATCAAGTCATACCGTAGTTCAAAATGGGCGATTTGTTTTTTGGAGTGGACCATACACAGTTTAGACTCATGCGAGCCAGGAGTGTAGGAACACGCAGTTTAGGCTCCTGCGTCAAGGTGCGTTGCAACTTCTAGGATAATACATCTTTAAAAACTTGCCATTGATAGGGCTGATTCTCATGCCATCTACATCAATTAACTTGTAAGCCCCACTTGAATAAGCTTCTTGTACAACATATGGCCCATCCCATGTTGAAGTAAACTTCCCTACAGGTTTATGGGAAGTAATTATGGGTCTTCGTACGGCAAGGACTTGATCTCCTTCTTGAAAGGATCTCGGGCGAACTCTTTTATTCAAGGCGCAAGGCAATCGAGCTTAATAACATTCAAGACTCTTTCGAGCTTCCACCCTCTTCTCATCAAGAGCCTCCAACTCTGCTAATCGAAGTCGAACATTTTCTTTATCAGTGATCCCTTCTTGAATAGCCAGTCGTAATGAAGGTATTTAACGCTCGAGTGGCAAGACGGCTTCGACTCCATAAATGACCAAATAAGGAGTCTCTTGAATTGGCGTGCGGTGAGTCATCCTATATGCCCATAGAGCTTCTTCCATACGGTCATTCCAATCTCGTTTGGATTTGAAGACGACTTTATTTAACAAGTTGCATAGAGTTTTGTTGAATGCCTCAGCTAGACCATTGGTGGCAGCATTGTACATCGAATAGTTATGTTGCTTTAAGCCAAAGAGATCACAAATCTTGTTCATCAACATATTATCGAATGGCTTTCCATTATCTGTTATTATGTAACGAGGAATGCCAAAGTGATAGATTATGTTTACTCGGATGAAACTTGCAACATTTTCCTTCTTTACCTCCCTAAGAGCAATAGCTTCAGCCGATTTTGAGAAGTAGTCAGTTGCATCCAAGATGTATATCTGCCTACCAGAGGACTTTGGCAGTGGACCAACAACATCCAATCCCCAAGCGTCAAATGGCTAGGATGCCACAGTCGGGTGCAACACTTCAGGAGGTTGATGAATAAAAATTGCATGGAATTGACAAGCCTTGCATCTTCAAACGTAGTCCAAGCAATCTTTTACCATCGTTGGCCAATAATATCCCATCCTTTTTATATGGAAGTGGAGCTTTGGTACAGACTGACGTGACCCACATACCCCAGAATGTGGCTCTTGCAAAGCTTGGAGTGCTTCTTCTTCTCCTAAGCATCGCAAGAGTACTCCCTCGAATGACCTTCTGTATAGAGTATCTTTGTAGTAATCAAAGCGAGGTGCACGACGACGAATTTCAGTCCTTCTCCTCGGATTTTCTAGAAGTATCCCATAGCATAAGTAGTCGATAATGGGTTGTCTCCATTATTCTTTCTCAACTTCAGAAACAGCGACAAGATGGTTGAGTTCATTTTCTTCACCTTCAGCATCATTTGGCAGCGGTTCTACCCATTTAGCAGATAGTAACTTGCGCTTGATTAGGTAGGGTAAACGATGAAGCTAGGGTAGCTAAAGCATCAACCTTCTTATTTTCTTTCCTTGGCACATGCTGAATAGTCACATCACCGAGCCACCCCATTAATCTTTTAGCATAATCATGATATGGGCGTAGTTCAGGCTTCTTCACCTCGTAACTATCTAGAAGCTGATTGACCACTAACTGAGAGTCACTAAAGACTTGCAACTGTAACCGCTTCATTTTGATAGCCATTTCAAGCCCAAGTATTAGAGCTTGATACTCAGCAACGTTGTTAGAGCTGAGTTTCTTCAACACAAAAGAGTAGGGTAGAACTTCACCTTGAGAAGTGACAAATATTACACCAGCACCAGCTCCTCAGTGATGTGCAGCACCATCAAAGTACATCTTCCATGGAGGTTGAACTTCAATGACCATTGCGTCCTCATCAAGCAGTTCATCAGTTAGCTCCCATTCATAAGGTACAGGGTGATTTGCCAAGAAGTCTACTAATGTTTGTCATTTTACAGCCTTTTGAGGGATGTCCAAAATCTCAAATTGTTGAAATCTGAGATACCATCTCGCTAGTCGATCACTAGGAACAGGTGTTGACATCATGCACTTGATGGGATTTTCTTTAGAAACAAGAAGAACAACATGATCTTGAAAGTAGTGCTTCAACTTTTGAATTAAGAAGACTAGCGCCAAACACAACTTTTCAATTAGCGAATAATTCAGCTAGTTTGGTGTCATCCTGCTCAAGTAGTAAAGAGAGTTTTCTTTCCCCTCACTTTTGTTTTGGACCAACAGCGCTTCAATAGACCTTTCTTATGCTGAGATATATAGTATCGACGGCTTTCAAAGTATAGGGGCTGCTACAACCGGAGGCTTCATCAAGTAGGATTTAATGCTCTCAAAGGCACTGCTACACTCTTGGTCCCATTGAAAGGGACATCTTTCTTCATAAGGCGACTTAATGGTTGGCACCTCCCAGCTAGGTTTGAGATGAATCTCTTAAGGTACGCTAACTTTCCTTGCAGACTTTTTAATTCCTGAATATCACGAGGCTTAGGCATATTCAAGATTGCATCTACTTTGTCTTGATCAATTTCAATCCCTCGATGTCGGACAATGAAATCAAGGAAATTTCCGAAATAAGTCCAAACGCGCAATTCAATAGATTCATCCTAAGTTGGTACCACCAAGTCATCCACATAGCATTTGACATTTTTGTGGAGAAGGTAGTAAAAAATATTCTACATAGCCCTTGATAAGTAGCACCAGCATTCTTCAAGGCAAAAGGCATTACCCTGTAGTAATAAATACCTTTGGGGGTGCGGAATGCAGTTAGCTCTTCATATTTTGGTGCCATGCGAATTTGGTTATAGCCTGACGAACCATCCATAAATCACATTGACTAATACCCAGTACTAGCATCGATTAACAGCTCTGGAATAGGAAGCGGGAATTCATATTTTGGACACGCATTGTTAAGATTCCTGAAGTCGACGCACACTCAAATCTGGCCATTCTTCTTCCTTACAGGGACAATACTTGAAACCCATGTTGGGTATTTAACTTCACAAATAAAGACAGCTTCGATGAGTTTGTTAACTTCGATTTTAATCAAGGGAACCAAGTCCGGCCTAAAGCGCTTTTGGGCTTGTGTAACAGGGCGAGCACCATTCTTGACGGCAAGGTGATGGACTGCTACTTTCGGGTCCTAGCCAGGCATCTCTTTGTAGCTCCAAGCAACGACATCCCTGAACTCCTTGAGTAACTCAATATAAGTGCCTTCTTCAGCCACTTCTAGTAAAGCACTTAAGTAGGTGGGTCTTTGTTCTTCAGCGGTGCCAAGGTTAACTTCTTTTAAGGCATCAACTGTAGTCTTCACTCCTTCTTCAAGTTCAGGTGGAGCATCTTTCGCTTCTTCATCTTCTTGAGGGTCCCCATCATTGAAGTATATGTGATAACATAGTGAAACATCATCCAATTCCTCGTCATCCTCCATTATAGATAAAACACCATGCTCGCCTTGTACAGTAACGTGATATAAAGAACCCACACTTTCTTCATCTTCATCACGTTCTTTAGTGTTGACCACAGTGTATGGCTTCACCTTCAGTACCTCATCACACAAAACCATGACTTTTGTTTGTTGCTTCATTCAAGAAGGAATCAAACTTTGGAAATCTCTAGAGATCTTCTGAATTTTGGGCAAATCGGCTGTTCTTATATTTTGATAATTTCTCTGGAACTTATTCCTCTTCTTTAATGGACCCATTCTCTCAAATAAAGAAGTTCTCACAGTTGATTTTCCAATTCGATCAAAGACAAAAGGCCTTTTAGAGGCGGCAGATTCATCTTCTACAGTGATATAATTGTTGCTCGCCCTTCTTATGGAGATGCGCACTGGTGACGGTTGCTTGTATCCCAAAACTTCACGTGGTTGCCTCGTCGCATCTTCTGATGGGAGCTTCCTTAACTTTTACGGCTCATTGGGATTGTATCCATCTTTTGCAAATAACCTGTAAGCATTAGGATCAAAACCTTCATTTGTTCGCTTTGTAGGGAATGCCATATTCTGCAAACGATTTTGGGCTACAAACCCTGCAAATGGCCTTGAGGACAACTTTACTGCCTCAATTCATTTTACCGGAAGAGTTAACTGCTTTATCATGTTAGTTTGGAGATTAGATGATTCGCATTCATCTTTCTTTCTTTTAGGGACATATTGGAGTGCAGGACTTACTTTCTTGCCATAAGACGCAATATCCCCTCTATGAGATTTATTCGCATTAGGTTGTACCTCCTCAATAACAGCTTTGGCTCTACAGCAATCACCTCAGCTCTTTTAGTTGTGGGATCGTCATTCTTTCTTTTCATGCCATCATCAGCTTTTAGCTCCTTCACAATGCGATTCTTCAAGTAAAACTTTGCATCGATGAAGTGTGACTCAGCCTCGATGAATGGCTCATCATCAGCAATGATCTTCTTCTCGAATTCACCCTCGTAGTACTTCAAACATTGATAGTAGGTAGATGTAACCACTTTATTCTTATGTATCCAAGGCCTTCCGATCAAGATATTGTATGAAGTCTTTGCATCGATCACATGCAACCATGCACTTGATTGCATGTGTTCAATGGTGATTCCCAACCTGATCGCACCTATGGCTCTTTGCCCCCCCTTGGTTGAATCCTTGGATCATCACATGACTTTCTGGGAGTTCATTCATTGGAATACCAAGTTCTTTCACAGTACGAATTGGCAAAATGTTCACTGAGGATCCTCCATCAACCAAAATTTGATTTGCCCTTTCATTACATATATAGCCAATCAGGTACAATAGGCGATTATGAAGAGTATCACCTAGCAGAAGATCGTCATTTGTGAACGTGACATTTTCCGCACAAGCATTAACTTCTTGAGGAGTGGACTCGATGAGCTTTTTCGAAGATGGTGCCAATGGTAGGTCATCACTCTTTTCTTCCCTTTCGTCAGCATAGCAACAGGAGGCATCAATACCCCCATGGGAAATCTTCGTGCGAAACCAACTTGGTAAAAACTCATTCAAGGTCACTGGATGTCAAGGCTTTTGACGGTGGTGCACCTCAACCTTTGCTTTCTTTAAGTGCTTATCGAGATTCCATCTCTTTGGTATTTTTACCATCATTTTCCTTGTTGGTTATTCTACTGATTCTTTTCGTGGGCTCCTTCTGTGGTGCCTACGACGAGTCACCAACGTCCAACCTTCATCATCCTCTGGTTGATCGTCTTCAACTTTGTTGTTCTCCAGTAATTCTTCATCTTTACTTTCTTTAAAACTACATAATTTGTCTGGACTAAATGAGCCAAATGTGATAGAGACTTGGTTTGTGCTTGCTTTCTCATCTTCAAGCATGATCTTCTTTTCACGAGCCAAGTCCATAACTTTGTCCTTGAAGAAAGAGCACTTCTCCATAGAGTGGCTCACAAGTCGATGATATTTACAGTAATTTGGGTCATCCGCTTTCCCAGCTTCATTTGGCTGCTTCATCTCCGGAAGCTCAATGAGATTTAACTCAAGGAGTTCTTCGAAAATGGCTGTCACATCAGAATCCAGAAATGGGTACTCCTTTTCTTTCATTTCTTTTAGAGTCATCTTTCCACTTGGCTTATCTTGAAATGAAGTGGATTTCATACTCTTATTCTTGCTCACCTTCTTCGTGAACTTCACAAGTGATGTGTTGACATTTATAAAATCTTTGTTTTCAGATCATGGTACAAACTTGGTCCATTTTCTGACTTCTTGCTTGTCGTTCCCTTTACGAGGTTCATAGATGGGCAGCCTTTCATTTCCAGCAGAGGCCATGCTCAAATCCATGTCATGGGAACGAGTTGCAAGTTCCTCAAATGTGTTAGGCTTGATACCTTGCAAGATGTAGCGCAATCCCCAATACATGCCTTGGATGCACCTCTATGCCAGAAGCTTCACTAAGCCTGTCTTTATAGTTGAGGCTTGTGTTCCTCTAATGATTGATAAAGTCAATAACTGGTTCAGCCTTCAGTTGACAAGTATTTGTGAGTTCCACCATGCTCACAGTGTGCCTTGTGCTATAAAAGTGATTGAGGAACTCTTGCTCTAGTTGATCCCAGCTATCAATAGATCCTGCCTCGAGGTCTGTATACCAATCAAAAGAATTTCCTTTTAGAAAGCGGACAAACTATTTGACAAGTTAATCTCCATAAGTCCCAGCATTTTTACATGTCTCAACGAAGTGCACCACATATTGCTTTGGTTTTCCTTTACCATCAAACTGTTGAAACTTTGGAGGTTGATAGCCAGCGGGTATCTTCAACATATCGATCCTTGCAGTGTATGGCTTTGCATATGTAAGGGAGGACTTGGAAGAAACTTCATATTTATTCTTAATAGTTCCTTCAATGAACTCCTTCAGTTGATCGATGGGAATCATCCCTTTAGATGAGACAGGGATAGCCTTAGCGGATGCTACTCGTATCGGGGGAGAATCAATCTCTGGAACTTCTAGGAGCTTGCCAGGTACATGGGTGGATTCTTCTTCCATCAAGATTCCCACCCTATCTGTTAACTTTTCAATTCTAGCATCTTTATTTTGTATGCACTTGGTCAAGCCAATGATTGCTCCCGTTAAGTTCGCCAACTGCTCTTCCACAGATGAAGTGTTGGTCACCATGGCTTGCATGATTGTTGTAGATGATGTCGATAGCATGAATTGTCACACAGATTGATTTTCGAATGGATCACGCTACGCGGTGTAAGTGGGGATGATCCATAACTTGAAGCATCATCATCTTCCATCAGAACTGAGTTCTTAGATCCGGAGAGGTCAAGCAAAGCAAGAGTTTTCTTGATCTTTTCAGCAGCATCGCTTCATCCTTCGGGTACGTTTATGGATGATCTTGCTCTTTTTGAGGATGAAGATTCGAAAATAAGGGTTGATTCAGACGGCACTTGGGGTGCTTGTTGTCCTAACAAGCTTTCTTTGCTCCTCATAACTGGTCCAAAGCATCCAAAAGTAACATCGAGGATGCTTTCCACATTAGCATAGAACCTAGAATTAACAGCCTTGGTGGAAGTTGAACTGGAGTTATTTTCTTTGAATCCATTTCAATGTTGCGTACAGTCCGAATTTGTAGACAATAAATTGCGTACAATCCATTCAGCCAGAATTTGTTGACAATAAATTGCGTCAAGAAAATAAAATCAAGACCGAAAATATCGCAACAATCATAGTATTTGATTTCAAATAATATGATTGTACAATCTCTATGAATCCTCTGATTCTTCTTTCCAATAGTAAATAAACCCAAGGGCTTTTGAGCTTGATCTTGAATCTATATTTATTTCCACGAATGATGATCTTGAATTCAACTAGCACAAACTTTGATTTGAACTCGTACTCCTTGAATCTTGACTTGTTCTTCGTTCTTGAGCTTGAACTTGATTTCTTGAGCTTTAAAGTTTTTGTTCTTGAGCTTGAACTTGATTTCTCGAACTTGAACTTGATTGCTTGAAGCTTGAAACTTGTAGAGAAATTTGCGGCGGTTGATCCACAAGCTCTCTCTTGCTTCTTGTTATAACTTCTGGTCTCTTTTCTGGGTTATGAAAACCCCTATTTATAGTTCTAAGAGGAAAGAGTTATGATAAGAACAAACTCTTTCCGACCAATCAAATTGAAGTGTGACAAGGCCGCATTTGATTGGCTAGAACATGTCAACCGCACATGTGGCGCGGTTTCATTTGCCTTTTAATTTGACTTGGCATGCCTTGTCATTTTGACACATATCATGATCCCATTGGCTCTTCTGCTTGACTTGGCATGCCACGTCATTTGACATGTGGCACCAAACCGGGCCTCTAGGAAGATGATGGGCTTAATGAAGTGGGCTCATCACTTTAGCCCAATGGATTAAGACTTAATTATTTAATCCATATATATTGGACTTATAAAATTAATTCAATTATATTAGCCCATAATATTTATTTGGACCAATATATCTTGAATTTTAAAATATAATACAAATTATTTTATGGATTTAATTTTAATAAAATTTATATGCCTACAACTTCTACTCTCTCATTGTTTGGAGCATGATCCTCAAGTTCTGCTCATGGCCCCCCCGACTACAAGAATACACCAAAATATCGTCAATGAACCGATGATGAAAGAATTAAGACATGGCTGGAACACACTGTTCATTATGTGCATAAATGTTGTTGGGCATTAGTCAACCCAAATGACATCTCTAGAAACTCGTACTGACCATACTGAGTCGTGAAAGCAGTCATCGGGAATTTGAATTCATGAATCTTCAACTGATGATACCCTGACCTCAAATCAATCTTCGAGAACACTCTAGCACCCTGAAGCTGGTTAAATAAGTCATGAATGAGTGGCATTGGGTACCTTTTCTTGATTGTAAATTTGTTCAGCTGCCTATAGTCAATACACAACCTCATAGAGACGTCTTTCGTATTCACAAATAGAACTGGAGCACCCCAATGCGAGATAATGGGTCGGATGAAACACTTATCAACCTACTCTTGAAGTTGTTCCTTTTACTCCTTTAATTTTGTGGGTATCATTTGATATGCTGAAATAGAAATGGGTTGAGTGCCCAGCACCAAGTCAATACCAAAATCAATATACCTATCGAGCATCATGCCCGATAGGTCTACTAGAAAGTATATGGGAAATATCTCACCACCAGAACTAACTCAACGGTATGAGTATTAGCACTGACATCCCGCACAAAGGCTAGATATGCTCCACCAATAAATCATGTGCCAATAATTACAATCCACCAGGCGTAGTCACAAGCTCAATATCTCAATCCCCCAAGTGTGGTCGCGGGCTATCAGTCCAAATCATATCACACAGGAAAACATATATACAAGATTACATGTACATGACCAATGAATATCAAATATCATACTCCTGGACTGATATAAATGACATGGTATGGTGTATGTAGGTCTAAAGTGAGCTATGATAAATAAAATTAGCAATTCCATCACAAAAACAACAGTTATCAAGTTGAATCATGAGACTGACCTCTATGTAACATCAAATATGGCTCAATTAGTTCACAACGTGGTATAAATATAAGAAACATCACAACATATATCTTGACAATCTATTCAAGGAATTTCATAACCTAAGCACTATCTCGAGCATGGATAAACACCCTGGTCCATGCACATGGGTTCAGCTCCGCACATGTGCACCACCCATAGCACGTACATATCACAAATAACTCAGGCAACTAGTGCATCAACCATGTTTTGGTATGATACTTACCTCATTCAAGAGAAATCACTCCTCTAACAAGCCTATCCCGTGTGAATCAACCTCTGGATGACCTGAATATAGCCAAATTAACTTAATATAATCAATAAAAGCCATACGAATTGATTCCAAAAAATAAAGCTAAGATCTTTAACCAAAATCAAAAAGTCAACCCCATGCTCGTGCCTCGGAACCCAAACAAACTCACAAATTCCAAATACCCATTTGATTAAGAGTCCAACCATACCAAATTCATCAAATTCCAACCACAAATCATCCCTCAAATCATAAAATCTCACTCTCACATTACATATTGCAAAAAACCCCAAAATCCCAGCTTAAATTCATGAATATTAGGTGTATTAATCAATCTGAAATCAATATCTATCATCAAAACTGATTAAATTTCAATTAGATCTTCAATTAGGAAAAGCACTCTAGAGATCGCCTTTGTCCGAGCTCCGCAAAAACAAAAACGAGAAAAACACTCAAACTCTCGATATTATAGAGTCTACTAGAAAAATTGCATCTATGATCCATAACAACGCACCTGCGATATTGTATTTGCGGCCAAAATTACACACATGTGAACTCCACTTATATCCAGGCCTACCGCTTCAGAGGACATACTCCCACACCTGTGGAGCCCTTCCGCATCTACGGTCCATGCTACTTCAACCAAACTCCGATTCTATGGACCCCTGTTCATAGAAGCGCATTCACTTCTGCGGGATTCTATCGACCACTTGCTCGCCGATGCAGACCCATCCCCTTATGTCATTTCCGCACCTGCGAGGGAAATTCCGCAGGTGCGGCATCGTAGGTGTGACAGTAGGACTGCAGATGCGGAATAACTGGGCAGAAAATAGGATTTTGAGGGTTTGATTCCCCTTTCGATTTTGGGACTTTGAGAGCTCGGTGTGAGGCGATTGTTCGAGGCTTGTTCAAGATGATTGTTGGGGTAAGTAATTTTAACTCGGATTGGACAATATTTCATTAATCTATTGCTATTTGCATCAGCTAACTAGGGATTTGAGTTGGAAATTTGGGGGAAAATGGTAGAAACTTCATAGTCTAAAATTTCGTGTTTTGGAAGGTGATTTGAGGTTGGATCCGAGTAATTCTTGTATGGTTGGACTCGTGAGTGGATGAGTGTTCATATTTTGTGACCTTTGTCCAATTTCAAGATGTGGGTCGGGTGCCGGTTTGAACCTATTTCGGATTTTGGCTTATAATTTTGTGTTTTTCTTGTGGAATTGATTCCTTTAGCCTATATTAATTATATTGTGCTGTTTGTTGCTAGATTCGGGGCATTTGGAGACTGATTCGAGTGGCAAAGGCATTTTAGAGTAGGATTTTTGTGCAGTTTGAGGTAAGTAAAAGTTTTAAATCTTGTCGAGAGTGTATGAAATCCCAGATTTTGGTATGATGTGATTGTTTTAGAGGTGACGCACATGCTAGGTGACGGGCATGGGGGCGTGCACTGTCGGGGATTGTGACTTGGTCCGTCCTGTGAGACTGTAAAGTTGAATAGCTTATTGTTATTTACATATTCCCTCTATCTTCTAGAAATTTGACTGTTATTCATGTTAGAATGTTCCGAGAATGTTTCTAGAAATTGCCTTATGGATATTCCCAAATGGAGCGCACCAACACCTTCCACTGAGCTGATAGCCTACTAGGAGGACTCTCAATCTGTCTATCGGGACCTACGGGCATGAAACGCAGTGTCCCCAAGAAATTGGGATGTCAGTAGAAATAATGTACCGAGTATGTATGGAATGAAAATCAGTAAATAAAAGACATGAGAGAAACATGGAGAAAACGACTCAACATGTAAGTTTGAATAGCTCTGTAAATCATAACATATTTATAATGCCATGCATGTGCGTATAAATGTCATACCGCACATAGCTATATGTGTACATAACATCATCAATTTTCTGAGGGCATCCCATCATATCATCTCGGCCACTGCGGGCAAAATCATCAACATATACCAGCTGATTAGGTGGTAGTGCGTATATAACGTCGTAACCTTTTCCCATATCCCATATACATATATTATACGCGTATATAACTCCATCTGGTCATGGGTCAATGTACATGTATAAATGAATGAAATGCATAAGAAATATGTTAATATGATTTCTCGGAATGTCATAAGATCAATATGCCTTTCGGATAAACTTTATCAAATACGTATTTTTTAGAGAACCATGAACAAAAGATATAACACGAATTTACATGGGGAATCAAGAACATAGGCACCCCTAGCACTTCTATGAATATAGTCATTTATGAAAGTTGCGCATTTGCTCGTTTTGTTTGTATCATATGGATCATCCCAAAAGGAAAAAAGGGATAGCCTTAACATACCTGAGCCGATTATCTTAACAATCCCACTCACACACGTCTTTTTCCAAAAATACGTAACGACGGATAGAAGTAGGAAAAAATCCATATGATATTCTTGAGAAAGATTGTACCGGGCTCCGTTGGAATATGCAATTCACGCTGCTATAGCATTGTGAAGTCTCAAACGAATTATTTGAGTCTCATTCGTTACTTAGCAAGCTTAGCAAAACATAACATCCACCTTAATGATTTAGGAAGATCTCTTATAACTTATGGGTTGTGATCGCCACTTGATAAGGATGACTTTTGCCAACAAATCCAATAAAATGCCACCTAATATCCAAACTAAAGAGTCACTTATCACCTAATTAACTTGCTGCCACGTTGGGGGCCCTTTAGGCTTATCCACAATTTTTCTAATTGATTTGTTAACTCATTAATCTCCCACTAATCAACAATTAATCAATTACCCACATAATTAAAAATTATCTCAAATTACTTAAAATACTAATCACTTTTATCACACTTTATACACCTGACTATCATAGTCATATCGTACCTTGTATGACACTAGTCCATAAATACGGGGTATTATAGCTTGGACTGTACTTTATCTCAAAATGTCAAACTTCGATGAAACTCATTTTCTTCCACTCATTTACCCTCTGACCTTCACGGCTTTACTTATCACTTGTTGTAAATAGCATAATACTTATAACCTTCAAATAATCTTGTCCTTGAACTGATGTCAATTATCTTATGACAAATCCAACGTACAATACTACGGGGTGTAACGTCGATGTAATACTGTGAGGTTTAACATCATTCCCCCCTTGGAACATTCGTCCTCGAATATTGATTGATGCACTTATCGGTCTCATAACGGGATAGCTCTTACGAATGGTTTTAATACTGTCCTTGCCATTTAGGCAACTGTTCTGTGAATAAGTCCAAAGGCCAGGGCATTCCCCCCTTTAAGCCTCTTTCTCACACCACGACTTGTGGTCGGAATTCTTCCAATCTCGTAACTATTGCTATCCTCTATCATGCAGTTTGTACGACTTTGTCCTTGTATGTGGGCTTATGCGACCCTTCTCTCCTTTTTCCTCCAGCCTTTAGCCAATCTCTAGGCCTCACTTTGTGAACATATATGGAATTATGATAAACTGTCCCTCTGGGCGTCTATGGCTTTACTGCATCTAAGTAGGTTTTCACGACCTTCTAAGTAGGTTGTCACGACCCAAGCCGATGGGCCGCGACGAGTGCCCGACTCCTAACTGTCGAACACCCTTAAGCATGCGACTAATATATGAACATGAATAACATCTGCTAAATTACGAGAATAACACGCGTGAGGAAAACCTGTCCAAAATTCTTATATACATATACGTGCGAAATACGTAGGGCGAACTGGCAAGGCTGCTATAAACAACTACAAGTCCAAAATTGGAAGCCGACAATGACACATACTACCCAACTATACATGACTGTCTACAGACCTATAACAGAATATACAACTGTACAAGGATGGGACTGGGCTCCGTCATACCCATCTATGTAAACAAACCTATCGTACCAAAATCCAAAATAGCTCCGGATCAAATGGAGCACACCAACTCTCGCTTATCAAGGATCCTATGAAAGGGGACCGTTTGCTTGTCTACCTGTACATGTGGGCATGAAACGTTGCGTCCCCAGGAAAAAAGGGACGTCAGTACGAATAATGTACTGAGTATGTAAGGCATATAAATCAGTACCCAAAAGACATTGATGAAACACGGAATAAAAAATTCCGCCTGTAAGCCTAAATGACTTGTAAATCCTAAAACATTTATAATGTCATACACGTGCGTACAATTGTCGTGTCATGCATGGGTATAGGTGTACATAACATCATCAAGCCTCTGAGGCATCCCATCATATCATCTCAGCCACTGTGGGCAAAATCATCAACATGTACCAGCTGATCAAGTTATGGTGCGTATATAACGCCATAACCTTTTCCCATATCCCATATACATATAATATACGCGTATATAATGCCATCTGGTCATGGGTCAATGTACATGTATAAATGCATTAAATGCATAAGAAATACATTAATAAGATTTTCTCGGAATGTCATAAACATAATATGCCTATCGGATAAATTTTATCAAATACGTATTTTTCTGACACCCATGAACAGAGGATATAATAATAATTCACACGGGGAATCAAGAATATAGACACCCCTGATATTTCTATGAATAGTCATTTATGGAAATTATGCATTTTCTCGTTCTGTTCGTGTCGTATAGATCATGCCGAAAAGAAAGAAGGGATAACCTTAACATACCTGAACCGATTCGCTTAGAATTTTCAATTTACGCTTTACAGAATCAACAACTAATGTTATCTAATTTTGGTATGGAATTATTCTGCCCTTTGAAGAACTCATGATTATGAAGAACTCACGTTTATGAAAAACTCACGTTCTTAAGACTTAAATGGGCTCTCTGTCCTTAGGTGAATATGTGACTAATGACTCATGTTCTTAAGACTTAAAAATTGATCTCTTTCATTAAATGAATAATGTGACTCACGTTATAAGACTTGCCAAATTCTCGCATCTCTTAATCTTGCCACATATATTAATGACTTAAGAGTCATACATGGGGATGGGGGTGCTTCCACGTGGGGCGAGGGTTAGTCTTATCCAACCATTCCTTAATTAAATAGTTAATCTCCCATTAACCAATAATTAACCAATTATCCACATAATTAAGAATTATCTCAAATTACTTAATATACTACTCCCTTTTAGTACACTTTACGTACCCTACTATCATGGTCATGGGGTACCTTGTATAGCACTAGTCCATAAATACCGGGTATTATGGCTCGTACCGTATTTTATCACAAATCGACAACCTTCAATGAAACTCACTTTCTTTATTTCGTTTACCCTTTATCTTTCATGGCACTTACTTATCGCTTGTTATAAAATAGAATAAATACGTATAACCTCAAGATAATCTCATCCACGAGCTTACATCAATTAACTTACGACGTAAATTTAACGTACGAAAATGCGAGATGTAACATACTTCCCCCCTTATAAACATTCGTCCTCGAATGTTTAACTCCCTATGATCTATATAACTTTGGTTGAGTTGCCTTTGTAACAATACTACTACAAACTCATCCTGTAGAAACTCAATAATTTAACACCACATAGGACCACAATCATCAATAACGAAAATGGCCTCACACGAACAATGACAATAACTAACACAAGAATCCATACACGTACTGTAAGGTTGTAATGTCTAAGTCGGACCCTTCTCTGAAAGAGAAAATAAGTGAGGATATTTAGCCTTCATGTCTTCTTTGGCCTCCCAGGTCATTTCTTCCACATTGTTGTTTCTGCAAAGTACTTTCACCGAAGCTACATCTTTAGTCCTCAATCTCTGAACCTGTCGATCAAGTATAGAAATGGGAGTTTCTTCATATGATAGCTGCTCTGTGACCTGAACGTCATCAACTGACAGGATTCTAGAAGGATCTCTGATACATTTACGGAGCATAGATACATGAAAGACTGGATGTACAGACTCTAAGTCCGAAGGCAAGTCTAACTCATATGCTACCTGGCCTACCTTGCGTATGATCCTATATGGCCCAATGTACCGAGGGCTAAGTATTCCTTTCTTACCGAACCTCATAACGCCTTCATCGGTGAAACCTTTAGGAATACCCAGTCGTCAACCTGAAACTCCAAGTCTAACCGTCGATTATCCGCATAAGACTTCTAACGGCTTTGAGTTGCTAATAGCCTTTCCTGTATAAGCTTAATTTTCTCGATTGCCTGATGTACCAATTCTGGTCCTACTAACATAGTTTCCCAAATATCGAACCACCCTATAGGCGACCTACACTTCCGTCCGTATAGAGCTTCGTATGGAGCCATCTGAATACTAGAATGGTAGCTATTATTATATGCAAACTCAATAAGTAGCAGATGATCATCCCAACTACCCTTGAAGTCTATCACACAAGCCAGTAACATATCCTTAAGTGTCTGAATAGTACGCTCAACTTGTCCGTCTGTCTGGGGATGAATTGTTGTACTAGGACTTACCTTAGTCCCCCAATCCTTTTTGGAAGGACCTCCAGAAGTTAGCTATAAATTGAGCTCCTCTATCCGAGATAATAGATACAGGGACACCATGCAGTCTTACTATCTCCTTAATATAAAGCTTTGCATATTCCTCTATGGAATATGTAGTCCTAACGGGCAGAAAATGGGCTGATTTTGTAAGCCTATCAACAATCACCCTTATAGAATCGAACTTACGATGGGTACGAGGTAAGCCTACAATGAAATCCATATTGATTACTTCCCAAATTCAAGTCGGAATCTCCATAGCCTGCAATAATCCACTAGGTTTTTATGCTCAATCTTAACCTGCTGACAGTTAGGACACTGAGCAACAAACTCCACTATATCCTTTTTCATTCCGTCCCACCAATATACTTCCCTGATATCATGATAGATCTTTGTCACTCCTGTATGTATAGAATAACGAGAATAGTGAGTTTCTCCCATAACCTGCGGACGCATCCCTACAACATTAGGGACACATAATCGTCCTCGATATCTGAGGACACCATCTTCTGTAATTTCAAACGGTGTCTTCTCCTTCTGAGGGGTGGTATCCCTATAATGAACTAACATAGGATCCTCGTACTGGCGTTCCTTTACTTCAGTTACTAAAGAGGATGTTGTCGTATCTTGAATAGTAATTCCAATATCACTTGAGTCCAACAACCGAACTCCAAGACTAGCTAGCTGATGAATCTCATGGGCTATTCCCCTCTTTTCTGGCTGTAAGTATGACAGGCTACCCATAGATCTACGGCTGAGGGCATCGGCTACCACGTTCTCCTTCCCCGGATGGTATAAGATATCAACGTCATAATCTTTATGTAGCTCCAACCATGTCCTTTGGCGTAAATTCAATTCCTTTTGCTTGAAGATATACTGGAGGCTCTTATGATCCGTATAGATATCAACATGAATTCCATACAAGTAGTGCCTCCACATCTTTAGTTCATGAATTCCTGTGGCTAACTCTAAATCATGGGTCGGGTAATTCTTCTCGTGCTTTCTTAGTTTTCTAGAAGCATAAGCAACAACCTTACCATACTGCATCAGTACACAACCCAATCCGACACCCAAAGCGTCACAATAGATAGCATAACCATCGGTCCCTTCTGGAAGCATTAGAGTCGGTGCTGAAGTTAATCTGTCCTTCAATGCCTGAAAACTCTGTTCGCAAGCATCAGTCCATTGAAACTTTACTCCCTTCTGAGTCAACTTTGTCAAAGATGCTGAAAGGGAAGAAAATCACTCTACAAATCTCCTGTAATAACCTGCCAAACCGAGAAATCTACAAACCTTCGTCGGTGTCGTGGGTCTAGGCCAAGTCTTTATTGCCTCAATCTTTTGTGTATTAACCCGGATACCTTAACCCAAAATGATATGCCCAAGGAAAGCTATAGAGTTCAACTGGAATTCACATTTAGAGAATTTTACTTACAATTTCCCTTTTTATAGAACTCTGAGCGCAGTACGCAAATGATCTGCATGCTCAGCCTCTGAATGAGAATATACCAATATATCGTCAATAAATACAATTATGAACAGATCTAGAAAGGGTCTGAAGATACGGTTCATCAAATGCATGAATACTGCTGGGGCATCAGTCAAACTGAACGACATAACATGAAACTCAAAGTGCCTGTATCTGCTCCTGAATGCTGTCTTCGGAATATCTTTCTCCTTAACTCTTACCTCATGGTACCCGGACCTCAATTCTATCTTTGAGAAACACTTGGCACCTTGCAACTGATCAAATAAATCATCAATCCTCGGGAGCGGGTACTTATTCTTGATCGTTACCTTATTCAACTGTCTATAATCAATACACATTTGTAAGGAACCATCTTTATTCCTCACAAATAACACCGGTGCTCCCCACGGTGATGTACTAGGTCTGATAAAGCCTTTTTCAAGCAAGTCCTTTAGTTGTTCCTTCAACTCTTTCAACTCTGCGGTGGCTATTCTATAAGGAGGAATAGATATTGGATGAGTATCTGGAAGTAGGTCAATAGCAAACTCAATTTCTCTCTCTAGCAGAAGACCCGAAAGCTCACCGGGAAACTCATTAACAACATGGATATATTGAATGGTTGGTGACTCTACTTTCACATCCTGAACCCAAACTAAGTGATAAATATAGCCCTTTATGATCATCTTCCTTGCCTTGAGATAGGAAATAAATCTACCTCTCGGCAATGCCGTATTACCTTTCCAATCCAAAATAGGCTCCCCTAGAAATTGGAATCGGACCATCTTTGATCTACAATAAACGTTGGCATGACAAGAAGCCAACCAACCCATACCCATTATAACATCAAATTCTACCAAATCTAACTCAATTAGGTCTGCTATTGTAGATCAACTATGAACTACTACTATACAACCTCGATATACCTGCCTGGCTATCACTGGATCCCCAACAGGTGTGGACACCTCAAAAGGCTTAACCAACACAGGTTTTATTCCAAACTTACTAGCAACCAATGGAGCAACATATGATAAGGTGGAACTTGGGTTAATTAGTGCATATACATCATATGAGGACACTGATAATATACCTATAACAACATCGGGTGATGATTCTTGATCCCGTCATCCCGCTAATGCATAAACGTGGTTCTGAGGACCGCTCGAGCTAGATGCTCTTCCTCTGCCTCTACCATGACTTATTGGTGTTTATGAACCTTGCCCGGGGGGGGTGTACTGATGATGACGAACAAGCTACAGATCCCACTGGATGAGCTATGCTTCCATCACCTCTCGTCGGATAATCCCTAATAATGTGGCCCGGATAAACACAAGTATAACAAACACCCAACCCCATATGGCACTGCCCGGCATGCTACTTACCACATTAAACACATCCTGGCAAGGGCGGCCTTATCTGACTTAACTCACCCCTATACTGAGAACCTGAGGCCCTGGCATTTTGACCAGGCCCTGAATATGTGGAACAATCAAATATATTACCGCTAAACTAAGGGGGCGCGCTTGCCGATGGCTGGGCTGGATACCTTGGGTATTGTGGTCTCTGACCACCTCGAAACTCACCAGAAGGACCCGAAGACCTCGCTCTCTTATTCTGGGCCCGATCATGCTCACGATCGCCCCTCTGCTTCTTCTTACACTCCTCTACACCCCGAGCATATGCCTAAATATGACAAATATCCATGTCTAGCTGAAGTGAGACCGACATACAATCGTTAAGCAAGTGCGGCTCTAACCCCATAACGAACCGGTGAACCCGATCCTCCATCTTAGATACAATAGTGAGAGCATACCTAGCCAACGAATCAAACCAAACACTATACTCTCGAACACTCATGTTACCCTGCCGATGGGTCAAGAACTTATTAACTCTAGCCCGTCTAAGCTCTGGTGGCAGATAATGTCGAACAAAGGCTTATGTAAACTCCTGCCATACTGTTGGAGGGGCATCCTCACCTCTGGACAATTCCTAAGACTCGTACCAATTAACTGCAATGTCTTGGAGTCTATAGGAAGCTAGCTCAACTGACTCAGTCACAGTGGCCTTAATTACCCTCAAAGTCCTCTACATTATATCAATAAATACCTGAGGGTCCTCATTTGGATCTACCCCAATGAATACCGGAGGGCCCAAATTAATGAAATCACGAACCCTCGCACTGACGGACCTATTTGCATGACCAATACATACTTCCTGATGCCAAGCATGTATGGCTACTAATCAAGTTAATAGATGAATAACATCTCTCATCTCCTGACACGATGCATCTGGCTGAGGGGTTAAATGAACAGGGGCGGGTGCTGGAGTTGGTGCCCCTCAGAACACTTCTGGAGTGGACGGGCTATATGAAGTCTTAGATCGAATATCACTATGAGACTCTCCCCAGGCCTTGGTAAATCATGGCTCTCAAGTAGTAGCCTCGCTAGCCACAGACTTTCCCTTCTGGGAGGCTGTAATCTTCGGAGGCATCACTAAAAATGTAACATATCGCTATGAACATGAATTCGTATATCGCACGATTTAAGATAAGAAGAGAGGATAACATACTATATGTCTTGTAGCCTCCTGTCTATAATTGTGGTTCACAATACACCAATAAACAAGACTCTACTAGACACAGTCTGTACACAACCCTAGGACAGAACTACTCTGATACCACTTTTCTAACGACCCAAATCGATGGGCCGCGACGAGTGCCCGAGTCCTACCTGTTGAACACCCTTAAGCATGCGACTAATATATAGACATGAATAACATATGCTAAATTACGAGAATAACATGCATGAGGAAAACCTGTCCAAAAGATATATATACATTTACGTGCGAAATAAGTAGGGCGAGCTGGCAAGGCTGCTATAGACAACTACATGTCAAAAACAGGAAGCCGACAAGGCCACATACTACCCAACTATATATGACTATCTACAGACCTCTAAAAGAATATACAACTGTACAAGGATGAGACTGGGCTCCATCATACCAATATATGTAAACAAACCTATCGTACCAAAATCCAAAACAGCGCCGGATCAAATGGAGCACACCAACTTTTGCTGATCAAGGACCCTAAGAATGAGGACCGCCTGCTTGTCTACCTGTATCTTCGGGCATGAAACACAGCGTCCCTAGGAAAAAAGGGATGTCGGTACGAATAATGTACTGAGTATGTAAGGCATAAAAATTAGTACACAAAAGACATAGATGAAACATGGAATAAAGAATTCCGCTTCTAAGCATAAATGACTTGTAAATCCTGAAACATTTATAATGTCATGCACGTGCGTACAATTGTCATATCATGCATGGGTATAGGTGTACATAACATCATCAAGCCTCTGAGGGCATCCCATCATATTATCTCGGCCACTGTGGGCAAAATCATCAACATGTACTAGCTAATCAGGTGGTGGTGCGTATATAACGCCGTAACCTTTTCCCCTATCCCATATACATATAATATATGTGTATATAACGCCATCTCGTCATAGGTCAATGTATATGTATAAATGCATGAAATGCATAAGAAATATGTTAATAAGATTTTCTCGGAATGTCATAAAAAAATATGTCTGTCGGATAAATTTTATCAAATACGTATTTTTTGACACCCATGAATAGAAGATATAATAATAATTCACATGGGGAATCAAGAATATATACACCCCTAATATTTCTATGAATAGTCATTTATGGAAATTATGCATTTGCTCGTTTCGTTCGTGTCATATAGATCATGCCCAAAAGAAAAAAGGGATAGCCTTAACATACCTGAACCGATTCGCTTAGAATTTGCAATTTACTCTTTAGAGAATCAACAACCAACGTTATCTAATTTTGGTATGGAATTGTTCTACCCTTTGAAGAACTCACGTTTATGAAGAACTCACGTTCTTAATACTTAAATGGGCTCTCTGTCCTTAGATGAATATGTGACTAATGACTCATGTTCCTAAGACTTAAAAATGGATCTCTTTCATTAAATGAATAATGTGACTCACGTTATAAGACTTGCCAAATTCTCACATCTCTTAATCTTGCCACATATATTAATGACTTAAGAGTCATACATGGGGATGGGGGTGCTGCCACGTGGGGGGAGGGTTAGTCTTATCCAACCATTCCTTAATTAAATAGTTAATCTCCCTTTAACCAATAATAAACCAATTACCCATATAATTAAGAAATATCTCAAATTACTTAATATACTACTCCCTTTTAGTACACTTTACGTACCCTACTATCATGGTCATGCAGTACCTTGTATAGCACTCATCCATAAATACTGGGTATTATGGCTCGGACCATATTTTATCCCAAATCGACAGCCTTCAACGAAACTCACTTTCTTTAATTCGTTTATCCTTTATCCTTCACGACACTTACTTATCACTTGTTAGAAAATAGAATAAATACGTATAACCTCAAGATAATCTCATCCCCGAGCTTACGTCGATTAACTTACGATGAAATGTTAACGTACAAAAATGCGAGATGTAACATAGGTCATACTATACCAAACTCTAGGTTACTCTCGTTACTTATCCCATATGTATAAATCTAAATCCTTTAATACTTCCTCATTACTGTTCATATTAAGAATGACGGCCTAATCTTATCTTATAATTTCTAACTTTTATCCAACCATTGTTGATTCACCTCAATATTTATCTACAATCTACCACTGATAACATGAAACCTCTTGCGTAATCACTAGGGCTCATTGCATCGAGGAACATTTGAAGTGATTTTCTTGATCCACCTGGGGGCGATACCATATTTCATAGCACCTAATGTGATTCACCTTACGTGGGTATTTTAATCATGTACAATTCATGAAATCCCCCTTTTTTGTTCTTCAAATCCTTACTCAATCGAAGGCCCAAACGTCATCCTTTATCTATCACAACTACACCCTTATTATACTACCAGGGCAGCATTCCATCTCTTCTAAATGCTATTAGTCTTAGACTCCTTTGAGTTCATTCAGGCTATACTGAATTTTCTATAACTTAGAGAAACCATTAGCTCACTTATTTTCATGGGCTTAATTCAGAAGACTTATCTATTCTCGTCACCTTATCACTCGCCTTTTCTTTATCCTTACTCATGTCTTCCTAAAACCTTGTCGCTCTACCATACATTAGCTTGTTACCTGTCCATATCTATTTATACTACTCGCAACCTTCCTTCAAGT
Organism: Nicotiana tabacum; assembly: GCF_000715075.1. Classification (NCBI taxonomy): domain Eukaryota; kingdom Viridiplantae; phylum Streptophyta; class Magnoliopsida; order Solanales; family Solanaceae; genus Nicotiana; species Nicotiana tabacum. Next base: position 80,737 of record NW_027438376.1, on the reverse strand, counting down.
TGCTTGTACCATAGATTTTCTTATGTTATTCTGTAACATCAAGCGAGACATCACATCATCTCTAACTCTTCTTTACTCTTTTAACTAGACCTCTCGATACATAGAAACCATATGCTGGAAAATATGCCACTGACGACGCTGCTATCATTCCTGGATACTAAATCCCAGCGCTTCTAGCCATCTATCCGAAATATGGACAATTCACAACCTTCTGTATTTGAATATCTCGTACGCTATACACATTTACCTTACTTACTTTAAAATCTTGCCACATCTTCTATCTCTTTCGTGACTTCCCTTCCACATAGGTATAATTCACATCCACAACTTGAAGCTCTATTGTAATACTTGCACCTCTGGCGCATACACAATCTGGTGGGAGCTTCATACTGACATCTTATGAGGCTGGTTTTCATCTAACTGGTTTTATCGTAGAGCCGTTATTGAATATAGTTGTTGTACTATCTCTCTTGTAACTCTGATACTAAGAGTGATTATGCAATGTTCTCAACCACAATTTCTATAATTTTTTGGGTCTAATAATTAGAATCCTGATTTATTTAGTTGATGTAGCTCATTAGTTTCCTCTTCCTTCTGATTAGCCTTTATGTAGGCTTAAGCTATCTTCCGATCTGTGGCTCATGGTATTAGGTATTACTTTAGCCTTTCATGGGCGCTATGGAATATCCAAGATACAATCTTCTAACAATTAAATCCTTTATCTATGACCTAGACACAATGTAAGGACCAGTGAAAATGTTCCTAAAAACCGGGGTTCCATGATGACAGGGTAGGCGTAGAGGTTAAAAATAGTAGAAATTCTTCACGGCGTGCTTGGGAATCATGGTACAGACTTTTTGGATCGAACAGTATGTTGGGGAGTTAAAGGAAAATGTTGGGCAGAAGTAGGCATTTCTGCGGCCCATTTTACAACCATAGAACAACTCTGTAGGCCATAGAATGGTCGCAGAGTGGGGTAGTTTTCTGGGTCATCTCGATGTCATTTTTGCGGCCCATTATGCGACCGTACAACCATTTCGCATGCCGTGATCTTTTCGCATATCGATCTTTGAGATTTTTTGGAGGGAGGTTCTGCGGTACATTATTGTAAGGAACCGTAAAAATTTTAACCAAAAACTCTGGGTTATTATAGTAGAAATTCTTCTACTATAAGCTTGCGAGCTGGGGTTCGGACTTTTTGGATTGAGCAGTACCCTGCGGATTGAGAGGAAAATATTTCATAGAAGAACGCATTTCTGCGGCCCATTATGCGGCCGCATAATCGCTCTGCGGACCGCATAATGGCCGCAGAGTGAAGCAATACGTTCGCCAGTTTGAGGTCAACTTTGCGGTCAATTATGCGACCGCATAACCACTATGCGGACCGCATGTCGATCGCATAATCCCTCTTGGGTTTTTGCGGAGGGAGTTCTGCGGTGCATTATTACACCACTGAACGAGTATGCAAACTGCATACTGGTCGCATACCTGAGCCGTTAGTTCAGGCCCCTGAGGGCCATTTCTACGGTCACTTTGCGGACCACATAACCGTTATGCAGTCGCATATGTGACCGCAGACCTATGTCGGGGCACCCATTTTCTTAATTTTAAACCCGACCCCCATTCCGTTAAAACACCCACTTTAGTCTATTTTGAGCTCATTTTTTGATACTATAGAGTGAGAGGGAGCCTTGGAGTGAGAAAGTAACCCTCATAAATTATTCTTAAATTCTTGCTTGAAACTTTGAAGATTATCAAGGAAAGCAATCTAGGCCTTCATACTAGAGGTAAGAATCTATACCCTAGCCCTAAATATTTGAAACTTATACTAAAAATTAGTAATTAATAAGATGGTCGATAGGTATGAGGGTTGTTTATCTTGCATGCATGTGTGGTAAAAAGAGTGTGCAAAAGGAAACTAGAACCATGAATGTTTTCCTAATTTTGGGTTCAATTTGTCTATTACTAAAATAGATTGAGGTTTCTAAGGGTTCCGGATAATTGTAGAGTCTAAAGAAGCGTAATTGAGGTATGTATGGCTAACTCTCTTCTTCCTAGAATCGAACTCATGGTGTCCGAATATTTGGTGTAAGTTCCGACTTGATCATACTAGAATTGTTTGCCTTAGTGTGTTGGGTTGGAAGATTCATGTTTCCTAATTGTTTTAGATGTTTACCATGTCATCATGCTATATGAGAAAGTGATTATGATTTTCCAAGCTCCTTCCCTTATGTGATGGTACTTATCGACATGAATGATGATGTTATTTGAAAAAATAAAAAGGGAAAGGCTTGAATTGTAAAATGTGCCCAATTGCCAAGAAGTACTTAATAAATGAGGTTGTTTGTACCATATAATGAAGATGGCAAAGAAATGTGAATTGAGTGGACAGTTGAAAGAGGTTATGTCTCAAGTGAGATGGCTTAGCCGATCGGGCCGAGATCAGATGCCATGTTGTACACGTGGTGGAAATTGTGTTGGAATTATTGAATTACATTGTGGATATGGATATGTCTCACTTGAGATGGCTTAGCCGGTCGGGCCGTGTAAAAACGCGGTGGCATTGTGAATTGTGGCTTGGCACTAAAGATTATTAAACTAAAAAATGGAAAGATTGAATTGGAAACTACGTGATCCTTACTTGGTGATTTCTTTGTATTTCTATGAAGTACTTATTGATTTATTATGACTACCTTCTCTTTGTTTCACTGTTCATTCTACTAAGATTAGTGTTTGCCTTACATACTAATTACTATTCGACAGTACTAACGTCCCTTATGCCGGGGGCGCTACATCTTTGAATGGATATAGGTGGTTCCATAGTAGATAGTGCCGATCGCAGATAGTGGCGCTCTCTTTCTCTCCTCACAGTAGTTTTGGTGAGCCCCATTTCTCCCAAAGGTCATGTAGTCCTTCTTCTGTATAAGTTTTTATATTTTGATGTATAGCCGGGGCCTTGTTGCCGGCATTGTAATGTTTCTCTTTTGTACCCTTAGAGGCTCCGTAGACGTTTATGTGGGTCATGTATATATGTTGGGGGTGGTCATTGGACCAAGTTGTATTTTTGAAATTTAACTATGGCATAATGCATAAAATGAAAACAAAAAATGAACTAGCAATGTTTATACACTTATATAACTAATCTCTCCCCTGTTTTACAAATGGTGACGCATTCACTTTTTGGATCATGAATGAGTCAGGTAGAAAAGGTTTACTAGGCTTGCTCGACCGGGTTCACTTGGTTGAGCACCGGTTGCGCTCCCCGGGGTTGGGGCATGACAAACATGGTATCAGAGCCTAAGGTTTTAAAGTGTCCGAGGATGTCTCGGAGCCGTGTCTAGTAGAGCCCTTCTTATTGGTGTGTTGTCGACCACATCTATAATTAGGGGGCTACACGGATATTTAAGAATGAAACCCTTCATTGTTGTTCTATATCGTGCGATAGAGCGGAACGTGAGGTTGTTTTCCCCTAACTCGTGCATTGTTCTAACTTTCAATAAATGGCACCTAAGAAGAGAGCGCGAATTGGCCAACAAGCCAATGCCACACATGGAGTGGTTGTTGACCCCCTACTTGATAATGCGGGTGAGGATAATCCCCCTACTATCACACTGCCTGATTCATCTACTCCGGAATAGACTACCCCAGTTCTTACGCCTGCGGAGGGTGCAACAATCCCGCCCGCCAATTTACCTGTTCCACCTACAGCCCCAGCTCCGGGTTCCGGTATTTCTGATGGGGATCTTAGGGGAGCTATTTAGATGCTGACTCAGTTAGTAGCTTCTCAGGCCCAGAGGTCAAATGTTGCACCCACCTTATTTAGCTCGCAAGTGGATTCTTCTAGTCCAGGGTAAACAGGTTCCTTCAGTTAAACCCTCCAGTGTTCACAGGTACTGATCCCGAGGCAGACCCTCAGGATTTCATTGATGAGATGCATAAAACTCTCTGAGTTATGCGTGCTACTGAAGTAGAGGGAGTAGAGTTAACCTCTTATCGTCTGAAAGGGGTGGCATATTCCTTGTTTGAAATGTGGGAAGATTACCGGGAGGAGGGGAGACCTCCGGCGAGATGGAGTTAGTTCGCGGATGCCTTCATAGACCATTTGTTGCCTGCCGAGACTAAGGCAGATCGTGCTGTGGAGTTTGAGACCCTTAAACAGGGTAGTAGGAATGTGTGGCAGCATCACATGGAGTTCGAGCGCCTGTCGAAGTATGTTGTTCATATGATGCCGACTATGGAGGCAAGAGTGCGTCGATTTGTGCAGGGCCTTAGCCCTTTGGTTATTAATGAGGCTGCCACAGCTGCTCTAAATTATGACATGAACTATGGAAGGATGGTGGCATTTTCCCAAGCTACGGAGGCTCCAATGTTAAAGCTCAGGATGGAACTGGAAAGTAGTAGTAGGGCCCGATCAGCGGGCAACCTTGGGGACTCATTCGGAGGTGGGAAATTAGCTTCTCGGGGAGGATCATCAGGGCCATCCCAGTCTTATGCTCAGTCTTCAGCTAGTGCCCCACCATCAAGTCACGGTTAGCAGCAGGGGAGTCGCTTTAGGCCCGGTCAGGGCAGCAGGAGGTCCCACCATTAGGGCCGATCAGGTTAGAGATTCCAGTAGCAGCAGAGGGCCCCATGCCTTAAGTGTGGGAGGATACATTCGGTAGTTTGCTACCTGGACATGCTAGTATGTTACGGATGCGGAATGAAAGGCTATATTTAAAGAGAGTGTCGTGCATCTCATCAGGGTGCAGGCATGGGCACAGCTCAGTCATCCAGCCCTACATCTGCCACATCTTCAGCACACCCTCCAGCTCGAGGCTCTTTAGCACCAGCAGAGTGTGGTGCATAGAGTTTAGGAGGACCCAGCCGATTCTATGCTATGAGTGGTTGACAAAGTGCAGAGGCTTCCCAGATGTCGTCACAGGTATATTGACCGTTCAATCTCATGATGTGTATGCCCTTATTGATCCCGGATCTATTTTGTCCTATATTACTCCGTATGTTGCTACGAGCTTCGGGGTAGAACCGGAACAGCTTCATGAGCCGTTCTCTGTATCTACCCCAATTGGCGAGTTTATTACGGCCACGCGGGTTTATAGAGATTGTGTTGTCACGGTGCATGGTCGGGATACCATGGCCGATCTTATTGAACTAGGGATGATTGATTTTGATGTAATAATGGGAATGGATTGGCTTTATTCATATTTTTCCAAACTCGATTGCCGAGCCAGAATCATGAGGCTTGAGTTTCCTAACGCGCCAGCTGTTGAGTGGGAGGGGAATAATATTATGCCAAAAGGTAGGTTTATTTCTTACCTTAAGGCCACAAAGATGATCAGGAAGGGGTATATTTACCATTTGGTATGAGTTACAGACACCACTGTTGGGGTTCCTACCCTTGAATTTGTACCAATTGTGAATGAATTCCCTGATGTATTTCCAGATGAGCTCCCTGGAATTCCTCCAAACAGAGAGATTGATTTTGGGATTGATGTGATGCTGGGCACGCAGCCTATATCCATTCCACCATATAGAATGGTGCCAACAGAATTAAAAGAGCTAAAGGAACAACTAAGGGATTTGCTAGGGAAAGGTTTCATCCGACCGAGTGTGTCGCCTTGGGGCGCACCGGTTCTCTTTGTCAGGAAGAAAGATGGATCGCTGCGGATGTGTATTGATTACCGGCAACTCAACAAAGTCACAATCAAAAACAAATACCCATTGCCTAGAATAGATGATTTGTTTGATCAATTACAAGGTGCTAAGTTCTTCTCCAACATTGATTTGCGGTCCGGGAACCATCAATTGAAGGTAAGGGAGTAGGATATTCCGAAAATAGCTTTCAGAACTCGGTATGGGCACTTTGAATTTTTGGTAATGTCTTTCAAGCTAAGAAATGCCCTGGCGGATTTCATGGATCTTATGAATCGAGTCTTCAAGTCGTTCCTCGACTCCTTTGTGATAGTATTCATTGACGACATCCTTGCGTATTCACGAAGTCGAGAGGATCACACCGATCACCTCAGGGCAGTTCTGCAAACTCTTCATCAATACCAATTGTATGCAAAGTACCCGAAATGTGAATTTTTACTTGAATCTGTTACATTCATGGGTAATGTCATCTCCGGAGAAGGGATTAAGGTTGATCCTCAAAAGATTGCAGTGATGAAAGATTGGCCTAGACCTACTACTCCAACAGAGTTTCGTAGTTTCTTGGGTTTGGCCAGGTATTATAGTGGTCTGATGCTTGTGAAAGGAGCTTCCAGGAATTGAAATCCAGATTGACTTCGGCGCCAGTATTGACCCTGCCAGAGGGTACCGAGGGGTTTGTGGTGTATTGCGATGCTTCAAGGATCGGTATTGGGTGTGTATTAATGCAACATCATAAGGTTATTGCATATGCTTCAAGGCAACTTAAGTATCATGAAAAGAACTATCCAACTCATGACTTAGAGCTTGCGGCGGTGGTTTTTGCATTAAAAATTTGGCGTCATTATTTGTATGGAGTCCATATAGATGTATTCACGGACCACAAGAGTCTTCAATACATCTTCAAACAGAAGGAATTAAACTTAAGGCAGAGAAGGTGGCTTGAATTGCTCAAAGATTATGACATCAACATTTTATATCATCCGGGGAAAGCTAATGTGGTGGAGCATGCTCTTAGTCGGAAGTCTATGGGTAGTTTGGCTCACTTGGAGGCATGTCAAAGGCCCTTGGCCCGAGAGGTTCACCAGTTGGCCAGTTTGGGAGTTTGTTTTGCGGACTCTAATGAAGGGGGAGTGATTGTGTGGAATAGGGTGGAATCATAGCTTATGACGGAGGTCAAGGAGAAGCAATACAATGATCCAGTGTTGGTACAACTGAAGGAGGTGATTCATAAACACAAGACTACGACCTTTTCTTTTAGCGTGGATAACGGTACATTACGGTACCAAGGGCGATTATGTGTTCCAAACGTAGATGGTCTTCGGGAAAGAATCATGGCAGAAGATCATACTTCTAGATATTCCGTGCACCCAGGTTCTACAAAAATGTATCATGATCTCAAGGAAGTTTACTGGTGGAATGACATGAAGAGGGGTGTGGCGGACTTTGTGGCAAAATGTTCAAACTGTTAACAAGTGAAGGCCGAGCATCAAAGGCCCGGTGGGTTATCTTAGAGTATAGAAATTCCAATGTGGAAATGGGAAATGATCAACATGGATTTTGCGGTAGGGTTACCACGCACGTCGTGTAGGTTTGACTCAATTTGGGTGATTGTGGATCGACTCACAAAATTAGCTCACTTTTTGCCAGTTAAATCCACCGACACTGTGGAACAATATGCTTTGTTGTATATCAAGGAAATTGTCACGACCCAACTGGAGGGTCATGACTAGCACCCGGGCCATACTTGCCGAGCACCAACGTACATTTTATCTAACCTTCCTTATTATCTTTAAGGGCCTACAAGACCAATATAAATGAAAGACATGGATCATGAACATCCAACAATGAAAGATAATGTCATGAACATACGTAACATGGGACGACAAGACTGTCAAGAAACTATATATAAGGTACGAGCTACCATGGTGCCATGAAAGACTATACAACAAAAATCAGCCGACAAGGCATTCCAAACCATACATGAGTCGACACCTGTCTATGAGCCTCTAAAAGAACATAAGTGCTACAACATTGCCAGAACAGGGCCCCGACATACCCATAATGTCTATAACAAAAATGCATACCAAGACCACGGCAAGTCCGGAGAAAGGATCTTGCCAATAACGCTGAACCGGATAGCCTACTGTGATGGGGGAGCTGCGTCTACCCGTCTATCAGGACCTGCAGCACGACATGCAGCGTCCACAAATAAAAAGGACGTCAGTACGAATAAAGTACTGAGTATGTAAGGCAGAATAGCATAAGTAAGAACAATAATGTAAACAGTGATAGGGAATATACAACCTGTGACATCTGGGTACCTTTGAGGGCTACTGACATGAAATACATGATACATACATATATATATACATAAACATTTAAAACATATGCCTTTGTGGGCATCATCATCATCATATCGTACCCGGCCATAATAGGCTCGGTAAAACGTACCCGGCCATCATAGGGCTCGGTAGAATCGTACCCGGCCACGTGGAGCTCGGTAAAACCCAACTGATCAGTGGTTGCACAATAGGTGCCATACCCGGCCGACTATAGCGTGGCTCGGTAGAGTAAAATAGATACATATATATGATGCATGCTGGACTCGTTGGAATCATATTTTGAACCTTTCGGAGTGACGTAAGGTCGGTATCCTTCGTACACGTTATTAGGATTAACTCTTCATCAAGAATCTTATAAGAATCAGGAACTACCAACAACATTGATAATATAAGAATAAGAGAAGTAACATCAATATCAATCGTTTCATAAGAAGGGCAGCAATGTAAGTACTGCTAGCTTCTAAGAGTAGAGTATCTTTGGGAGCTCGTTCATTACATTATGTACAATCGGAGTCGTGCAAAAGAATGAAGGGGATAGACTCACATACCTTGTATATACTGCCCAACCTCAAGCTATGCAAATATCACGACTCCTTAGTCTACAATAAGATAAATGACACTATCATTATCGTTTAAGCGTCGTAACTATTATGTATCGACCACAACCTATTTTACGATGAAATGGACAGCACCTCCCCTATTTATATGACTTCCCACAAGTCAATAAAATCACCAAACAGCCCAAACAACATCATTAATAATCATATTGAGCCTCCAAAACAGTCCACCAACCAACAACATTACTACCAAGCTTTTCGATATATATTTCACAAGTTATAGCTTCAACGACTTAGCTGCAACTTGGATAATCTTAAATATATATAGAGTAAGAGGTTACTTACCTTTAAACAGAAAGAACAACTCCAATTTGACCTTAATTTTCTACGAAATATCCCTTCAATTCTGCCACAAGAACAAGGAAGCGAAACTAGCAATTAATTCGGGTTTTTCGGCACTAGAATTACTTTAGAAGACTTGAAATTACCTAGGGTTGATATTAAAAACTTGAAGGTGTATTTACAGAACATAAAGCACTTAAAACAACCTCCCACACGAGCTGGAACAACACAAAAAATCAGCAACAACAAGAAAAACAAGAAACTTACTAGCACCACGGGATTCCCGACATTTGATTTGTGTTGTTTGCCCTTTGTTTGGGTCTTGGATCATGAGAGAACCTTGAGAGAATGTTTTTAGGGTTATAAGGTCTGAATATACTGAAAAATAATGACTTAAAACGGGGTTGAGTTATCTTATATATGTCCAAATGTCTTAAACCGCCTTTGTGGGCCCCATAGAGAGCAGCTTGGCGCACTCTCGCGAAAACGCGAATATCTCTCTATTCTGAGATCGTATCGATGAACGGTTTAATGCGTTGGAAACTAGACTCATAGATCTTCAATTTGATAGGTAGATCACCCCATAATTCCAAGCACATTGGGAGTAAAATGCAGTAACATTTAACCTAAAGTTTAAGTTAAATTATAAACCTAAGTTGCGACAACTTTTATCGACTTTTGTTTCATAACTTGCTTGACTTCAAAACTTATGATATGGATATTATATGATTCAAATACATTAAAACAAGACCTCTTGGGACAGTTAATCACCTTTAGTGTTATCCGAAAATACGGGTTACAACATCCTTGATTAGCTTAACTTCAAATACTTGTTAACCACTCTTATACACCCTTGTATCGTTTAAGACCAATAGGATTAACTTATTATCATCTCAAAGATAATCTCTTCTTGGATTTACGTCGACTACCTTACGGCGTGATCTATGATATGCGAATTTGGGTTGTAACATCCTCTCCCCCTTAGGAACATTCGTCCTCGAATGTAAGGGTTTATGGGGTGTCTAACTCATCGTGGATTCCGACGGAGATTTCCGGCTGAGTTTCCCTTATAAAATGGACACTAGCCAAACTTGCAAGCAGTTAAACCCAACCTATGGCCATACAAGACTATACAAAGCATTATGGATATGTACATTATCTGCATATCACCATTTTGTATTAAAAAAAGAGTATTCACAAGCTATTGCTTACCTCATAGAGCCGTTTCACCTTATAATGCGTCCTTCTTTCCCCCGGTATCCTCGTTATTTTCACTCTGGAATAGGTAAGGGTATTTAGACTTCATCTCCTCTTCTGCTTCCCATGTCATTTCTTCTATATTCTTGTTCCTCCATAATACTTTCATGGAAGCTACATCCTTTGTTCTCAGCTTGCGGACTTGTCGATCTAATATAGCCACTGGCACTTCATCATATGATAGATCCTTTGTAACTTGTACATCTTTGATAGGGATGACCTGAGAAGGGTCTCCAATACATTTCCTCAACATAGATACATGGAATACCGGGTGGACAAATTCCAATTCAGATGGCAATTCTAACTCGTATGCAACCTGTCCAATTCGTCGAAGAATTTTGTACGGCCCAATATACCGCGGACTCAACTTACCCTTCTTCCCAAAACGCATAACACCCTTCATCGGCGAGATCTTCAGGAAAACCCAATCACCAACCTTAAATTCCAGATCACGACGTCGGACGTCGGAATAAGACTTTTGCCTGCTTTGTGCCGTCCTCAGTCGCTCTTGTATCACTTTCACCTTCTCAATGGCTTGGTGAATCAAATCTGGCCCATATAATTCTGTCTCACCGACTTCGAACCATCCAACTGGTGATCTACATCTCCTCCCGTACAGTGCCTCATACGGGGCCATTTTAATACTGGAATGATAGCTATTATTGTAGGCAAATTCTATAAGTGCCAGATGGTCATCCCAATTCCCCTTGAAATCTAGAACACATGCTCGTAGCATATCTTCAAGCATCTGGATGGTACGTTCAGCCTGTCCGTCAGTCTGCGGATGGAATGCAGTGCTGAGATTTACTTGTGTGCCTAAACCCTTCTGAAAAGACCTCCAAAAGTTAGCCGTAAATTGAGCTCCTCGGTCTGATATAATAGATACCGGCACACCATGAAGCCTAACAATCTCCTTGATATACAACTTCGCATAATCTTCAGCCGTGTAAGTTGTCTTAACTGGTAGAAAATGGACAGATTTTGTAAGTCGATCAACTATCACCCAGATGGAGTCAAACTTATGATAAGAGCGAGGTAATCCAATAATGAAGTCCATATTAATCACCTCCCATTTGTAGGTCGGAATCTCTATATTCTGAATCAATCCACTGGGTTTCTGATGCTCGATCTTTACTTGTTGATAATTAGGACACTGGGCTACAAATTCTGCAATAGACTTCTTCATGTTGTCCCACCAATACTGCTCCTTAACGTCATGATACATCTTTGTCGAGCCAGGATGGATAGAATATCGGGACTGATGAATCTCAATCATAATCTTCTCTCGCAACCCTGCCACACTAGGCACACATAATCGGCCCTGGTATCTCAGTGTCCCATCTCCTCCGATCTTGAAAGCTGTAATCTTACACTGCTGAATTCCCTCTCTCAATCTTACTAAGGTAGGATCTTCATATTGCCGTGCTTTTACCTCGGCTACCGAAGATGATTCTGCTGTATTCTGTACAGTAACACCTCCGTCATCAGAGTCCAACAATCTGATTCTCATATTGGCCAGCAGGTGAAGCTCTTTGGTCAACCCTTGTCTACCTGCCTCAATATGTATTAAGCTTCCCATTCACTTACGGCTGAGAGCGTCTGCCACAACATTGGCTTTACCAGGATGGTGCAATATCTCGATGTCGTAGTCTTTCAGTAATTCAAGACACCTACGCTGCCTCAAATTCAACTCCTTCTGCTTGAAGATGTATTGTAAACTCTTGTGATCTGTGTAGATGTCAACATGGACGCCGTATAAGTAGTGCCGCCATATCTTCAAAGCATATATTACTGCAGCCAATTCCAAATCATGAGTCGGGTAATTCTTTTCATGCTTCTTCAATTGTCTTGATGCATAAGCAATCACCTTCCCACGTTGCATCAATACGCACCCCAAACCTATACCTGAGGCATCACAATATACCACATAACCTTCTGTTCCTTCTGGGAGAGTGAGCACTGGCGCGGATGTCAATCGATTCTTTAGCTCCTGAAAACTATGTTCACAAGCATCAGACCACTGGAACTTAGTTTTCTGTGTTAACTTAGTCAATGGTGCTGATATAGAGGAAAACCCTTCTACAAACCGCCTATAATATCCTGCTAGCCCCAGGAAGCTGCGGACTTCTGACGGTGTTGTAGGTCTCGGCCAATTCTTCACTGCATCGATCTTCTGAGTGTCGACACTAATACCCGCATCAGATATCACATGGCCAAGGAATGCTACTGAGTACAGCAAGAATTCACATTTAGAGAGCTTAGCATATAACTTATGATCCTGAAGGGTCTGGGCATAAGCCTGAATACGGGAAATATCCATGCCCTCTACCAAGGAGGCTGTTGTGCACTCATTTATCAGATGTGGTCACCCTATCACTCATCTCGGCCACCATATGGGGAGTATACCTTGATAAAGAATCAAACTATATACTATACTCTCATGCACTCATATTACCCTGTCGAAGGTTCAAGAACTTATCAGCTCTAGCTCATCGTATCTCAGCTGGTAAGTAGTGATGAAGAAAGGCCTCAGAAAATTCCTTCCACACGGCTGGAGGAGCGTTCGGACCCCTAGATCTCTCCCAACTATCATACCATAAAATCGCTAAATCCCATAACCGATAAGAAGCCAACTCTACTGCCTCTGTATCACTAGCATGCATAACACGCAATGTACAATGAACCTGATCAATAAATGTTTGCGGGTCCTCCTTGGGGCTTGATCCGGTAAACACTGGAGGGTCTAGATTAATAAAATCACGAACTCCTGCACTAACCGGTTTATCAGCAGCACCGGTATTCTGCCTCTGAGCCTGAGCAGCTACTAAGCTACTCAACAACTGCACTGCACTGCGCATATCGTGGTCTGTAGTGCCAGACGGAGGAACTGGATGTACTGGGTGCCTCCTAATATCCTCTGGAGGAGACAGAGAGGTATGAGACGGCATCTCAATCTGAGGCTCACTTTGGCCTGCTATGGCTGGAGGCACCTGAATGTTACCCTCTCCTATAGCTGTATCAAGTCGTTTACTAATCGCTTGCTTCCTAGTCGAAGGCATCGCTAAAAGAAAACAAGGTGAATATTATATATGAACACTTACGACTCAACTCTACGCACGATCTAGATTTAGGAAGAAGGTAACAACCCTAGATGTCACGTAGCCTCCTGATTATAAATGTGGCGCGCTACACATCCATAATCAAAACTCTACTAGACACGGCTCATAGACAACCCCTAGGACAGACTTGCTCTGATACCAAGTTTGTCACGACCCAACTGGAGGGTCATGACTAGCACCCGGGCCATACTTGCCGAGCACCAACGTACATTTTATCTAACCTTCCTTATTATCTTTAAGGGCAGACAAGATCAATATAAATAGTAGACATGGATCATGAACATCCAACAATGAAAGATAATGTCATGAACATACATAACATGGGACGACAAGACTGTCAAGAAACTATATATAAGGTACGAGCTATCATGATGCCATGAAAGACTATACAACAAAAATCAGCCGACAAGGCATTCCAAACCATACATGAGTCGACACCTGTCTATGAGCCTCTAAAAGAACATAAGTGCTACAACATTGCCGGAACAGGGCCCCGACATACCCATAAGGTCTATAACAAAAATGCATACCAAGACCACGGCAAGTCCGGAGAAAGGATCTTGCCAATAACGCTGAACCGGATAGCCTACTGTGATGGGGGAGCTGCGTCTACCCATCTATCAGGACCTGCAGCACGACATGCAGCGTCCACAAATAAAAAGGACGTCAGTACGAATAAAGTACTGAGTATGTAAGGCAGAATAGCATAAGTAAGAACAATAATGTAAATAGTGATAGGGAATATACAACCTGTGACATCTGGGTACCTCTGAGGGCTACTGACATGAAATACATGATACATACATATATATATATATATACATAAACGTTTAAAACATATGCCTTTGTGGGCATCATCATCATCATATCGTACCCGGCCATAATAGGCTCGGTAAAACGTACCCGGCCATCATAGGGCTCAGTAGAATCGTACCCGGCCACGTGGAGCTCGGTAAAACCCAACTGATCAGTGGTTGCACAATAGGTGCCATACCCGGCCGACTATAGCGCGGCTTGATAGAGTAAAATAGATACATATATATGATGCATGCTGGACTCGTTGGAATCATATTTTGAACCTTTCGGAGTGACGTAAGGTCGGTATCCTTCGTACACGTTATTAGGATTAACTCTTCATCAAGAATCTTATAAGAATCAGGAACTACCAACAATATTGATAATATAAGAATAAGAGAAGTAACATCAATATCAATCGTTTCATAAGAGTGGCAGCAATGTAAGTACTGCTAGCTTCTAAGAGTAGAGTATCATTGGGAGCTCGTTCATTACATTATGTACAATCGGAGTCGTGCAAAAGAATGAAGGGGATAGACTCACATACCTTGTATATACTGCCCAACCTCAAGCTATGCAAATATCACGACTCCTTAGTCTACAATAAGATAAATGACACTATCATTATCGTTTAAGCGTCGTAACTATTATGTATCGACCACAACCTATTTTACGATGAAACGGACAGCACCTCCCCTATTTATATGACTTCCCACAAGTCAATACAATCACCAAACAGCCCAAACAACATCATTAATAATCATATTGAGCCTCCAAAACAGTCCACCAACCAACAACATTACTACCAAGCTTTTCGATATATATTTCACAAGTTCTAGCTTCAACGACTTAGCTGCAACTTGGATAATCTTAAATATATATAGAGTAAGAGGTTACTTACCTTTAAACAGAAAGAACAACTCCAATTTGACCTTAATTTTCTACGAAATATCCCTTCAATTCTGCCACAAGAACAAGGAAGCGAAACTAGCAATTAATTCGGGTTTTTCGGCACTAGAATTACTTTAGAAGACTTGAAATTACCTAGGGTTGATATTAAAAACTTGAAGGTGTATTTACAGAACCTAAAGCACTTAAAACAACCTCCCACACGAGCTGGAACAACACAAAAAATCAGCAACAACAAGAAAAACAAGAAACTTACTAGCACCACGGGATTCCCGACATTTGATTTGTGTTGTTTGCCCTTTGTTTGGGTCTTGGATCATGAGAGAACCTTGAGAGAATGTTTTTAGGGTTATAAGGTCTGAATATACTGAAAAATAATGACTTAAAACGGGGTTGATTTATCTTATATATGTCCAAATGTCTTAAACCGCCTTTGTGGGCCCCATAGAGAGCAGCTTGGCGCACTCTCGCAAAAACGCGAATATCTCTCTATTCCGAGATCGTATCGACGAACGGTTTAATGCGTTGGAAACTAGACTCATAGATCTTCAATTTGATAGGTATATCACCCCATAATTCCAAGCACATTGGGAGTAAAATGCAGTAACATTTAACCTAAAGTTTAAGTTAAATTATAAACCTAAGTTGCGACAACTTTTATCGACTTTTGTTTCATAACTTGCTTGACTTCAAAACTTATGATACGGATATTATATGATTCAAATACATTAAAACAAGACCTCTTGGGACAGTTAATCACCTTTAGTGTTATCCGAAAATACGGGTTACAACATCCTTGATTAGCTTAACTTCAAATACTTGTTAACCACTCTTATACACCCTTGTATCGTTTAAGACCAATAGGATTAACTTATTATCATCTCAAAGATAATCTCTTCTTGGATTTACGTCGACTACCTTACGGCGTGATCTATGATATGCGAATTTGGGTTGTAACAATTCTGAAATTGAAATACCTCCGTTTATTTCATTTATGACTTGTGTGCAAAATTTGAGGTCAATCGAACGTAATTTGATAGGAATTGGGTACGCAGGTAAATCGTAGCACAGCTTTCCATCTGCAGACTAATGGGAAAGCTGAGCAGACTATTCAGATGATTGAGTATATGCTGTGTGCATGTGTGCTTGACTTCAAGGGTAGCTAGGATGATCATTTGCCGCTCATAGATTTTGCTTATAAAAACAGCTTCCATGCGAGTATTTAGATGGTGCCGTTTGAGGCCTTGTATGGTAGAAGATGTATATCACCGATTGGGTGGTTCGAGGTTAGAGAAGCTGAACTAATAGGACCAGACCTTGTGCATCAGGCTACAGAAAAGGTTAAGATCATAAAAGAGCGGTTGAAAACTTCTCAAAGTCGTCAAAAATCCTACTAGGATGTTCGTCGCAGATACTTAGAGTTCAAAGAAGATGATTGGGTGTTCTTGAAGATATCTCCCATGAAGGGGATCATGTGGTTTGGAGAGAAAGGGAAATTAAGTCCGAGGTATGTCGGGCCGTATAAAATCATTCAAAGGATAGGTCAGGTGGCGTACAAGCTTGAACTACCACCTGAGATGTCATTAGTACACCCGGCATTCCATGTGTCCATGTTGAAGAAGGTAGTTGGAGATCCGTCCGCTATTGTGATGGTTGAGACCATCGAGGTTAGTGAAGAATTGTCATATGAAGAAATTCCGGTTGCTATTCTTGATAGGCAGGTCCGAAAATTGAGAAACAAAGAAATTGCATCCGTGAAGGTGTTATGGCAAAACCAACAAGTCAAAGAAGCTACTTGGGAAGCCTATAATGAAATGAAAGAAAAGTACCCTCATTTGTTTGAATAGCCATGTAATAGTTTTATGAGGTTGTTTCCCCTAAAGTCTTTATCACTTGTTCGGCTAATATAAAGACACTCCTTTTTAGTTGTATGTCCCCCATGAGGCTTTGGTTAGTGTTATTTTGCATTCTGTTGTGTCATTTAATTCTATATATGTTGCTAAGGTGTGTTTCGGGGGCTCTCTAGCAGGTGGATAGGCCTAAATACAAAGGAAACTCTGGCAAAATTTTTAGAAAGTTAGAAAGTAAGGCAAATTTGGAGTTGATGGTGTGTGGCATGACTGAAACTGTGTTAAGTGAACCTTGATCCTCATTTGAGGATGAATGATCTTAAGTGGGGGAGGATGTAAGGACCCATAAAAATTTTAACCAAAAACTCGGGGTTTTGTGGTGCCAAGTTAGATTCTTGCGTTATTATAGTAGAAATTCTTCTACTATAAGCTTGCGAGCCGCGGTTCGGACTTTTTCGATTGAATAGTACCCTACGAACTGAGAGGAAAATATTACGCAGAAGAATGTGTTTCTGCGGCCCATTATGCGGCCGTATAATCATTCTGCGGACCGCATAATGGCCGCAGAGTAAAGCAGTACGTTAGCCAGTTTGAGGTCAACATTGCGGTCGATTATGCGACCGCATAACCACTATGCAGACCGCATGTCGATCGCATAATCCCTCTTGGGTTTTTGTGGAGGGAGTTTTGCGGTGCATTATGCGACCGTAGAACGAGTATGCGGACCGCATACTGGTCGCATACATGAGCCGTAATTTCAGGCCCCTGAGGGCTATTTTTGCGGTCACTTTGCGGATCGCATAACCGTTATGCGGTCGTATATGCAACTGCAGACCTATGCCAGGGTACCCATTTTCTTAATTTAAAACCCCGACCCCCATTCCATTAAAACACCCCTTTAGTCTATTTTGATCTCATTTTCTGATACTATAGAGTGAGAGAGGGAGCCCTAGAGTGAGAAAGTAACCCTCGTCAATTATTCTTCAATTCTTGCTTGAAACTGTGAAGATTATCAAGGAAAGCAATCTAGGCCTCCATCCTAGAGGTAGGAATCTATACCCTAGCCCTAAATTTTTGAAACTTATACTGAAAATGAGTAATTAATATGATGGTCCATGGGTATGAGGGTTGTTTTATCTTGCATGCATGTGTGGTAAAAAGAGTGTGGAAAAGGGAACTAGAACCATGAATGTTTTCCAAATTTTGGGTTCAATTTGTATATTGCTAAAATAGATTGAGGTTGATAAGGGGTCCGGATAATTGTAGAGTCTAAAGAAGCGCAATTGAGGTATGTATGGCTAACTCTCTTCTTCCTAGAATCGAACTCCTAGTGTCCGAATATTTGGTGTAAGTTCCGACTTGATCTTACTAGAATTGTTTGCCTTAGTGTGTTGGGTTGGAAGATTCATGTTTCATAATTGTTTTATATGTTTACCATGTCATCATGCTATTTGAGAACATGACTATGATTTTCCAAGCTCCTTCCCATATGTGTGAAATGCCTTATGTGATGGTACTTATCGACATGAATGATGATGTTATTTGAACAAATAAAAAGGGAAAGACTTGAATTGTAAAATGTGCCCAAGTGCCAATAACTACTTAATAAATGAGGTTGTTTGTGCCATGTAATGAAGATGGGAAAGAAATGTGAATTGAGTAGACAGTTGAAAGAGGTTATGTCTCAAGTGAGATGGCTTAGCCGAGATCGGACGCCATGTTGTACACATGGTGGCATTTGTATTGGAATCATTGAATTACATTATGGATATGGATATGTCTCACTTGAGATGGCTTAGCCGGTCGGGCCGAGACCGAACTCCGTGTAAAAACACGGTGGCATTATGAGTTGTGGCTTGGCACTAAAGATTATTAATCTAAAAGGATGGAAAGATTGAATTGGAAACTACATGATCCTTACTTGGTGTTTTCTTTGTATTTCTATGAATTACTTATTGATTATTATAACTGCCTTATTTGTTTTTCACTATTCATTCTATTAAGATTAGTGTTTGCCTTACATCCTAGTACTATTCGACAGTACTAACGTCCCTTTTGCCGGGGGCGCTACATCTTTGAATGGATGTAGGTGGTTCCATCGCAGATAGTGCCGATCGCAGATAGTGGCGCTCTCTTTCTCTCCTCACAACAGTTTTTGTGAGCCCCATTTCTCCTAGGGGTCATGTAGTCCTTTTGTATTAGTTTTTATATTTTGAGGTATAGCCGGGGCCTTGTTGCCGGCATTGTAATGTTGCTCTTTTGTACCCTTAGAGGCTCCATAGACGTTTATATGGGTCATGTATGTATGTTGGGGTGGTCGTTTGGCCGAGTTGTATTTTGGAAATTTAACTATGGCATAATGCATAAAATGAAAAAAAATGAACTAGCAACGTTTATACACTTATATAACTGATCTCTCCTCCGTTTTACAAATAATGACGCATTCCCTTTTTGGATCATGAATGAGTCGGGTAGAAAAGGTTTACTAGGCTTGCTCGACCGGGTTCACTCGGTTGAGCGTTGGTCGTGCTCCCCGGGGTTGGGGCGTGACAATTATGCGACCGTATAACTAGTCTGCGGTGCATTATGCGACCGCAGAATTGGCCTGCGGGCCGTATAGTGACCGCAGAGCCGGGCAGTTTCTTTCCAGTTTTGGCACCCAAATTATGTGGCCGATATGCGGACCGCAGAACCTGTTCTGGGGCTTCATTTTTGGGATTTTTAAACCCGACCCTTCTTCGTTAAAACATATGCCACAACTCATTTTGAGCACGTTTATGATATTTTAGAGTGAGAGAGAGAGTTCTTATAGTTGGGGAGCAAACTTCGACCTACTATCCAACAATTCTTGCTCAATCATTAAGGATTAACAAAGGAATTCTTCACCCTACAGGTAAGAATCTATGTCCTAGCTCTCAATTTCGAAAATTTACAAAAATGGGATAATTAGAGAGACAATTATTGGGTGTGCGGGTTGTTGTCTTGCAAGCATGTATCCTTGAAGTAGATGGGAAGGTTGTGAGCTAAAAATGGTAGAGAATGGGTTGGGTAATGATGGAATCTTCCACAAAAAAGGGCTTAAAACATTAATGCACACCTAGTGTTTGACAATATGCTCAAATGATCTAAAATAATGATCATCTTCCTAATTTTGGTCCAACTGGTTATATTTAAAAAATAGATTGAAGTTTCTAAGAATTCAGAATCATTTTAGAGTTTCATAAGCTCAATTGAGGTATGTTGGCTAAACCCCTTTCTTCATAGAATCGAATCCCACAGTGTTCATGTACTTGGTGTAAGTCCTTGATCATTATCGAATTGGCTATTCCTAATGTGGTTGTGTTGAAAGGTGTATGTTCAATATTTATTCTAACTGCTTCATCATGTCATCTTGCCCTTTGAGGCTATGTTCAAAATGTGGAATATGTGTTAGAAATGTTAAGACATCATGTCAAGATCGAAATAAAGGTTGTTATGCCAATTTTTATGAAAATCCTCTATGTGCCTAAGATTCCAAAAGTGATCATATGTGAATTTAATGTCTTGAATGGGAAGCCTTATTGTTGTTGATAATGATAATGATGTTTGAATGTGGAAAAGGGTACTGGAACTATGAAATACGGCCAAGTGCCAAGAATGACTTTATAATAGTGATCACAGTGCCAATGAGTCAAAAACATATGAAAGAAGTATGACGTGAGATGATTGACTGAAAAGGTAACGTCTTGGGTGAGACGGCCTAGCCGATCGGGCTGTGATCGGATGCCATGCCGCACACATTGTGGTACTGTGCTGGAAATTATGATGAAATTGTGGTTATGGTTGATGTCTCAAGTGAGACAGCCTAGCTAATCGGGTCGTGATCAAACTCCATGTAAGAATACAGTGGCATTGTGAATTGTGGTATATCGGCTCTAAAGTTGACTGAACCTAATAACATGGAAATAGACTTGAAAACTTATGTAATCTTTACCTTGATGTTTTAATATTATTTTAAGCTCATATTAAATTCTTGACTGTTCCTCTTGTATTATTACATACTAGTGCTATTCAACGATACTAACGTCCCTTTTGCCGGGGGCGGTGCATCTTCAAATAGATGCAGGTGGTTACATAGCAGGCAGTGTCGATCAGCGATAGTGGCACATCCTCTTCCCAGCAGACTTGGTGAGCTCCACTTCATCCCGGGGTCACGTACTATATCTTTTGCTCAGATATTATCTCGTCTCAAGGTATAGCTGGGGCCTTGTGGCCGGCACTATCATAGACTCTTTTGTATATTTTAGACGCACGTGGACACTATGTGGGTTGTACATGGGTGCTAGAAAAGTCAAACAAGTTATGTTGTGTATTTTGAGACTTAATAGTGTGGTAACTAATGAAACGATTTAATATTGTATGAATGTATTTCCTGCTGTCAAATTAATGAAATAGTGTCTTCTCTTGATCATAGGTGAGTTGGGTAGAAAGTATCTAACAGGCTTGCTCGACCGGGTTCACTCGGTTGAGCATCGGTCGTGCTTCCCGGGGGTAAACGTGAAACTCAATACTTTCTTTTGACTTATACCGGAGTCTTCTACGGCTGTATGGTTGTCAACATATATGTTGCATGGATAATACTCCGATATCTTAAGTGCGTTCATAATGTAACTAACTCTGGATCATTGATCAAATAATTTCTTTTGTTCCTTCTCACCTTCCTTTAAATGTAATCTATTACTTTTCCTAGTCTTTCTGCCCCCTTGTTGCATGCTTACTTATCTTATCTTGGTTCCCACGCAAGCCGTAATTTTCGTGCAACTCATATCATCTAGAATATTACTTTTGATTTTACTTCCCATTAATTAGCCACGGTAGATGCCACTTTCTTATGGAATGCATACAATGTTGTAGTGAGACTATTTTTACATGACCATTTCTCCTTCAAGTTACTATGTTTAGGTTGAGGCTTTCTTCCTTATTTCCTCAGCTAGTCTTTCATTATAGTACTTAGGGAGCACCCTTTGACTCTTGTAAAGCTGCGAGCTTATTACATCGTATACTCGACGAACCTTTTGATGTCCTTCCTTGTTTATAATTATCCGTAGTTACTTACCTCCATGCCCTTATGCTTGTAGGGTTGCTCCGGAACTGATATTTTGAGTGTCTTCCCAGTGGCACTCTCTTTTATTTTCGTAACACTCATACGGTACCTTTAATTACCCCAACTCATATCTGAAATATTTTTTTTCCAACAATTGCGATCTCGTATCTGCGAGACTAAATTCCCTATTGCTGGGGTTCAATACATTTATCTTGCATGATCAACTGATTTATTTGTATCCTCATGTCTAGCCATAACTAGACTCTTCCTGAATAAACAACTAACTACTCGTTGGTGCATTTTCATATCAATATTCCGCGTAATAGTTCTTGGGTTATTTTCTTTATTTTAATTTACGTCTCACACTGGCTCCTTCTTTATCAATAACATCCCGGGCCGGAACCCTTACTTCATCTCCTTGACATCGTGCTTGCTTAATGTTCTGGAATCGTAGCATATATGTAGGATTTGAATAAGTGCAATCTCATTTCCGTTTCATTTTTATTGCATTCTTCCTTTACCACTCCATAGTTACTAGAACCACTTAATTCTGACTTAATGCCACATCACTCCGTATTCCCCCCTTTAGGGGAGTACTAAGAGTTAGTGCTATAATAATCTACGTATTTATATTTTACCTCTTCATCTTTGGCGTCTTTTCACATCATCGATGACCCTTACACACCTTGCGAAAATCCTTCTGTACCAAGGATAACAAAATTCCTAACTCACGAGGGTGACACTTAGTGTAACTGGCACACATAGTCCCTTAAGCTTAACTTTGCTCACATTGCTTGCTTTAGGGAAGCGACTTCCTGGATGACCTTTAAAGGTTATTCTTCTGTCATCCATTCTATTAACGCCGGAACGCAATCTCTGAAATTCTCATGATGCCGACTATTATCAAATCACTCAGTCCCTAATTCATGTTTAGTTTACCTTGTTCACCAGCCCATACTGATTTGCATTACGCTGGGATCTAACTTTTCCTTCTGGTAATCACGCTAGAGTCATGAACTTATTTCTTTACACGAATTGTAATATTGATAATCTTTATTAACTGGGTATCGCGTACCCTCCTTTACCTTGCTTCTTTTACTTGCTGAAACTTGTATCTACCTTCTGATTCTCTTATTCCTTTTTACCATTCGAGTGGATAGATATTCTTGCCTTAGGGATCCTTATCATGAAGATTACACGTCATAGTACACACATGTTCTGCTGAAGACCTCACATTTATTCATCATAACGATGATGCAAATTCGAGTTCCTCTGACTCAACTCTTCCACAGCGACATGCAATCTCTTACCAAAAGCTTCTATGTGCCTAAGATTTCAAAAGTGATCATATGTGAATTTAATGTCTTGAATGGGAACCCTTATTGTTGTTGATAATGGTAATGATGTTTGAATGTGCAAAAAGGAACTGGAATTATGAAATACGGCCAAGTGCCAAGAATGACTTTATAATCGTGATCACTAGTGGCAATGAGTCAAAAATATATGAAAGATGTATGACGTGAGATGATTCACTGAAAAAGGTAACGTCTTGGGTGAGACGGCCTAGCCGATCGGGCTGTGATCGGATGCCATGCCGCACACATTGTGGTATTGTGCTGGAAATTATGATGAAATTGTGGTTATGGTTGATGTCTCAAGTGAGACAACCTAGCCAATCGGGTCGTGATCAAACTCCATGTAAGAATACAGTTGCATTGTGAATTGTGGTATATCGGCTCTAAAGATGACCGAACATAATAACATGGAATAGACTTGAAAACTTATGTAATCTTTACCTTGATGTTTTAATATTATTTTAAGCTCATATTAAATTCTTGACTGTTCCTCTTGTATTATTACATACTAGTGATATTCAACGGTACTAACGTCCCTTTTGCCGGGGGCGGTGCATCTTCAAATAGATACAGGTGGTTACATAGCAGGCAGTGTCGATCAGTGATAGTGGCACATCCTCTTCCCAGCAGACTTGGTGAGTTCCTCTTCATCCCGGGGTCACGTACTATATCTTTTGCTCAGACATTATCTCGTCTCAAGGTATAGCTGGGGCCTTGTCGCCGGCACTATCATAGACTCTTTTGTATCTTTTAGATGCTCCGTAGACACTATGTGAGCTGTACATGGGTGATAGAAAAGTCAAACAAGTTATGTTGTGTATTTTGAGACTTAATAGTGTAGTAATTAATTAAACGATTTAATGTTGCACGTATGAATTTCCTACTGTCAAATTAATGAAATAGTGTCTTCTCTTGATCATGGGTGAGTTGGGTAGAAAGTATCTAACAGGCTTGCTCGACCAGGTTCACTCGGTTGAGCATCGGTCACAATTCTCGGGGTTAGGGCGTGACACTCAATACTTTCTTTTAACTTATACCGGAGTCTTCTACAGCTGTATGATTGTCAACATATATGCTGCATAGATAATACTCCGACATCTTAAGTGCGTTCATAACATAACTAACTCTGGATCATTGATCAAATAATTCCTTTCGTTCCTTCTCAGCTTTCTTTAAACGTAAGCTATTACTTTTCCTGGTCTTTCTGCCCCTTGTTGCGTGCATACTTAGCTTATCTTAGTTCCCACGCATACCGAAATTTTTGTACAACTCATATGATCTCGAATATTACTTTTGATCTTACTTTCCATTCATTAGCCACGGTAGGTGCCACTTTCTTATGGAGTGCATACAATGTTGTAGTGAGACTATTTTTACATGACCATTTCTCCACTAATTTACTATGTTTAGGTTGTGGCTTTCTTCCTTATTTCCTCAGCTAGTCTTTCATTGTAGTACTTAGGGAGGACCCTTTGACTCTTGTAAAGCTGCGAGCGTATTTCATCGTATACTCGACGAAATGTTTGATGCCCTTCCTCACCTATAATTGTCCATTGTAACTTACCTCCACGCCCTTGTACTTGTAGGGTTGCTCCTGAACTGATATTTTGATAGTCTTCCCAGTGGTACTCTCTTTTATTTTCATAACACTCATACGGTACTTTTAATTACCCCAACTCCTATCTGAAATATTTTTTTTCCAACAATTGCGATCTCGTATCTGTGAGACTGAATTCCCTATGCTGGGGTTCAATACATTTATGTTGCACGATCTGTTGATTTATTTGTATCCTCTTGTCTAGCCATAATTAGACTCTTCCTGAATCAACTGCTAACTATCGTTGGGTCATTCTCATATCAATATTTCATGTAATCTTTCTTGGTTTATTTCCTTTGTTTTAACTTACGACTCGCACTGGCTCCTTCTTTATCAATAACATCCCGGGCCGGAACCCTTACTTCCTCTCCTTGACATCGTGCTTGCTTAATGTTCTGGAATCGTAGCATATATGTAGGATTTGAATAAGTGCAATCTCATTTCCTTTTCAATTTTTTTGCATTCTTCCTTTACCACTCCATAGTTACTAGAACCACTTAATTCTGACTTAATGCCACATCACTCCATATTCCCCCTGTAGGTGAGTACTAAGAGTTAGTGCTATAATAATCTATGTATTTATATTTTACCTCTTCATCTATGGCGTCTTTTCACATCATCGATGACCCTTACGTGCCTTGCGAAAATCCTTCTGTACCAAGGATAACAAAATTCCTAACTCACGAGGGTGACACTTAGTGTAACTGGCACACATAGTCCCTTAAGCTTAACTTTGCTCACATTGCTTGCTTTAGGGAACCGTCTTCCTGGATGACCTTTAAAAGTTATTCTTCTGTCATCCATTCTATTAACGCCGGAACGCAATCTCTGAAATTCTCATGATGCCGACTATTATCAAATCACTCAGTCCCTAATTCATGTTTAGTTTACCTTGTTCACCAGCCCATACTGATTTGCACTACTCTGGGATCTAACTTTTCCTTCTGGTAATCACGCTAGAGTCATGAACTTATTTCTTTACACGAATTGTAATATTGATAATCTTTATTAACTGGGTATCACGTACCCTCCTTTACCTTGCTTCTTTTACTTGCTGAAACTTGTATCTACCTTCTGATTCTCTTATTCCTTTTTACCATACGAGTGGATAGATATTCTTGCCTTAGGGATCCTTATCATGAAGCTTACACGTCTTAGTACACACATGTTCTGCTGAAGACCTCACATTTATTCATCATAACGATGATGAAAATTCGAGTTCCTCCGACTCAACTCTTCCACAGCGACATGCAATCTCTTACCAAAAGCTTCTATGTGCCTAAAATTCCAAAAGTAATCATATATGAATTTAATGCCTTGAATGGGAAGCCTTATTGTTGTTGATAATGGTAATGATGTTTGAATGTGCAAAAGGGAACTGGAACTATGAAATACGGCCAAGTGCCAAGAATGACTTTATAATCGTGATCACCAGTGCCAATGAGTCAAAAATATATGAAAGAAGTATGACGTGAGATGATTCACTGAAAAAGGTAACGTCTTGGGTGAGATGGCCTAGCCGATCGGGCTGTGATCGGATGCCATGCCGCACACATTGTGGTATTGTGCTGGAAATTATGATGAAATTGTGGTTATGGTTGATGTCTCAAGTGAGACAACCTAGACAATCGGGTCGTGATCAAACTCCTTGTAAGAATACAGTGGCATTGTGAATTATGGTATATCGGCTCTAAAGATGACCGAACCTAATAACATGGAATAGACTTGAAAACTTATGTAATCTTTACCTTGATGTTTTAATATTATTTTAAGCTCATATTAAATTCATGACTGTTCCTCTTGTATTATTACATACTAGTGCTATTCAACGGTACTAACGTCCCTTTTGCCGGGGGCGGTGCATCTTCAAATAGATACAGGTGGTTACATAGCAGGCAGTGTTGATTAGTGATAGTGGCACATCCTCTTCCCAGCAGACTTGGTGAGCTCCACTTCATCCCGGGGTCACGTACTATATCTTTTGCTCAGATATTATCTCGTCTCAAGGTATAGCTGGGGCCTTGTCGCCGGCACTATCATAGACTCTTTTGTATCTTTTAGATGCTCCGTAGACACTATGTGAGTTGTACATGGGTGATAGAAAAGTCAAACAAGTTATGATGTGTATTTTTAGACTTAATAGTGTAGTAACTAATGAAACGATTTAATGTTGTATGTATGAATTTCCTACTGTCAAATTAATGAAATAGTGTCTTCTCTTGATCATGGGTAAGTTGGGTAGAAAGTATCTAACAGGCTTGCTCGACCAGGTTCACTCTGTTGAGCATCGGTCACAATTCTCGGGGTTAGGGCGTGACACTCAATACTTTCTTTTAACTTATACCGGAGTCTTCTACAGCTGTATGATTGTCAACATATATGCTGCATGGATAATACTCCGACATCTTAAGTGCGTTCATAACATAACTAACTCTGGATCATTGATCAAATAATTACTTTCGTTCCTTCTCAGCTTTCTTTAAACGTATGCTATTACTTTTCCTGGTCTTTCTGCCCCCTTGTTGCGTGCATACTTAGCTTATCTTAGTTCCCACGCATACCGAAATTTTTGTACAACTCATATGATCTCGAATATTACTTTTGATCTTACTTTCCATTCATTAGCCACGGTAGGTGCCACTTTCTTATGGAGTGCATACAATGTTGTAGTGAGACTATTTTTACATGACCATTTCTCCACTAATTTACTATGTTTAGGTTGTGGCTTTCTTCCTTATTTCCTCAGCTAGTCTTTCATTGTAGTACTTAGGGAGGACCCTTTGACTCTTGTAAAGCTGCGAGCGTATTTCATCGTATACTCGACGAAATGTTTGATGCCCTTCCTCACCTATAATTGTCCATAGTAACTTACCTCCACGCCCTTGTACTTGTAGGGTTGCTCCTGAACTGATATTTTGACAGTCTTCCCAGTGGTACTCTCTTTTATTTTCATAACACTCATACGGTACTTTTAATTACCCCAACTCCTATCTGAAATATTTTTTTTCCAACAATTGCGATCTCGTATCTGTGAGACTGAATTCCCTATGCTGGGGTTCAATACATTTATGTTGCATGATCTGTTGATTTATTTGTATCCTCTTGTCTAGCCATATTTAGACTCTTCCTGAATCAACTGCTAACTATCGTTGGGTCATTCTAATATCAATATTTCATGTAATCTTTCTTGGTTTATTTCCTTTGTTTTAACTTACGACTCGCACTGGCTCCTTCTTTATCAATAACATCCCGGGCCGGAACCCTTGTTTCCTCTCCTTGCATCGTGCTTGCATAATGTTCTGGAATCGTAGCATATCTGTAGGATTTGAATAAGTGCAATGTCATTCCCTTTTCACTTTTATTGCACTTCCTTTACCATTCCATAGTTACTAGAACCACTTTATTCTGACTTAATGCCACATCACTCCATATTCCCCCTTTTAAGGGAGTACTAAGATTTAGTGCTACGATAATCTACGTATAGATGTTTTACCTCTTCATCTTTGGCGTGTTTTCACATCATCGATGACCCTTACTTGCCTTGCAAAAATCCTTCTGTACCAAGGATAACAAAATTCCTTACTCACGAGGGTGACACTTAGTGTAACAGGCACACATAGTCCCTTAAGCTTAATTTTGCTCACATTGCTTGCTTTAGCGAAGCGTCTTCCTGAATGACCTTTAAAGATTATTCTTCTGTCGTCCATTCTATTATCGCCGGAATGCATTATCTGAAATTCTCATGATGCCGACTATTATCAAATCACTCAGTCCCTAAGTCATGTTTAGTTTACCTTGTTCACCAGCTAATAATGAATTGTATTACTCTGGGGTCTTACGTTTCCTTCTGGTAATCATGCTAGAGTCATGAACTTATTTCTTTGCCTGGATTGTAATACTGATAATCTTCATTAACTGGGTATCTCGTACCCACCTTTACCTTGCTTCTTTTACTTGCTAAAACTTGTGTCTACCTTCTGATTCTCTTATTCTTTTTTACCATACGAGTGGATAGATATTTTTGCCTTAGGGATCCTTATCTAGAAGCTTACACGTCTTAGTACACACATGTTCTTCTGAAGACCTCACATTTATTCATCATAAGCATGATGCAAAATCGAGTTCCTCTAATTCAACTCTTCCACAACCACATGCAATCTCTTAACAACAACCTTTTGGATGTAGATATCATCTTATTACGAATATATAATAGAATTAAGGAGTTTAAATTCTTACAACAGAGCTCTACCACACGATCTAGAATATGAAGAAGGAGTGACAATCCTAAAAGCCCTATAGGCTACTGCTTATAAGTGTGGGGCACAACACACCCATAAACAAGACACTACTAGACACAACTTGTAGACTTCATAGGAGAGAATTCCTCTGATACCACTTTTGTCACGACCCAAACCGATGGGCTGCAACGGGTACCTGGTACCTTACTCAACCTAGTACCAACATAACGTATCTCTCGTATCATACTATCATAGGTAAATGAGCCAGAGAGGTTGTCGTGAGATAAGTAGAATAAAACATGAGGAAATACTCGACATTGGATGACCCAACATGTAATACAAACTTATACATATGACATACCGGCCTATAAGACCAAAATGGTCACTCGTACACTGAACATAGGCCGACAAGGACATACAATATTTCATGTACATGACATATGTCTGCAAGCCTCTAAGAGTATATAAATTCCATAAAGGTCAGGACAGGGCCCCGCCATACTAATCAATACATGTCCAAATCATATTGACCAAATAAGCAACTCCGGAGCAAATGGAGTGCACCAACACCTTCCACTGAGCTGATAGCCTACTTGGAGGACTCTCAACCTATCTATTAGGACCTACGAGCATGAAACGCAACGTCCCAGGGCAAATGGGACATCAGTACAAATAATGTACCTAGTATGTATGGAGTGAAAATCAGTAAATAAAAGACATGAGAGACACATGGAGAAAATGACTCAACATGTAAGTCCAAATAACTCTTTAAATCATTTCATATTTATAATTTCATGCATGTGCATATAAATGTCATACCAGGCATAGCTATATGTGTACATAACATCATCAAGCCTCTGAGGGCATCCCATCATATCATCTCGGCCACTGTGGGCAAAATCATCAACATATACCAGTTGATCAGGTAGTGGTGCATATATAACGTCGTAACCTTTTTCCATATCCCATATACATATAATATATGCGCATATAACGCCATCTGGTCATGGCTCAATGTACATGTATAAATGATTCAAATGCATAAGAAATACGTTAATAAGATTTCTCGGAATGTCATAAGCTCAATATGCCTTTCGGATAAACTTTATCAAATACGTATTTTTCTGAGACCCATGAACAGAAGATATAATAATAATTCACATGGTGAATAAAGAACATAGGAACCCATAGCACTTCTATGAATAGAGTTATTTATGAAAGTTGCGCATTTGCTCGTTTTGTTTGTATCATATGGATCATGCCAAAAGGAAAGAAGGGATAGCCTTAACATACCTAAGCTGATTCTCTTAAAAATCCCTCTAACACACGTCTTTTGCGAAAAACACGTAACGGTGGATTGGAGTAGGGAAAAATCCGTATTATATTCTTGAGAAAGATTGTACCGTGCTCTCTTGGAATTTGCAATTCACGCTGCTATAGCATTGTGAAGTTTCAAACGAATTATTTGAGTCTCATTCGTTACTTAGCAAGCTTATCAAAACAAAACATCCCACTTAATGATTTAGGAAGATCTCTTATAACTTGTGGGTTGTGGGCCCCACTTGATAAGGATGACTTTTGCCCAAAAATCCCCTAAAATGCCCCCCAATATCCAAACCAAAGAGTCACTTATCACCTAATTGACTTGCTTCCATGTTGGAGGCCCTTTAGGATAATCCACAATTTTTCCAATTGCTTTGCTAACTCATTAATCTCCCACTAACCAACAATTAATCAATTACCCATATAATTAAGAATTATCTCAAATTACATAAAATACTAATCACTTTTAACACACTTTATACACCTTACTATCATGGTCATGTCGTACCTTGTATGTCACTAGTCCATAAATACGGGATATTATAGCTTGAACCATACTTTATCTCAAAATGTCAAACTTCGACGAAACTCATTTTCTTCCACTCGTTTACCCTCTGACCATCACGGCTTTACTTATTATTTATTATAAATAGCATAATACTTATAACCTCAAAATAATCTTGTCTTTGAACTGATGCCAATTATCTTACGACAAATCCAATGTACAATACTACGAGGTGTAACATCGATGTAATACTGTGAGGTGTAACAACAACTAGGTACCTCTTATAAACAAATTACCCATTAACTTCACCTTCAATAGTTTTCACCAAAACGATAGTCAAAGGAAATCCAACAGCCTTCTAGGAACCTAGATACATGATGCATCGGTTGCATGGAGGACAACAATGGGAAAACATCATACTCATAGTTTGGCCTATTTCCTTCAATATTCCATACTCGACATTGGACGACCCAACATGTAATACAAACGTATACATATGATATACCGGCATATAAGACCAAAATGATCACTCGTACAGTGAACATAGGCCGACAAGGCCATACAATCTTTCATGTACATGACATATGTTTGCAAGCCTCTAAGAGTATATAAATACCATAAAGGTAGGGACAGGGCCCCGCCATACTAATCAATACATATCCAAATCATACTAACCAAATAAACAACCCCGGAGCAAATGGAGTGCACCAACACCTTCTGCTGAGATGATAGCCTACTTGGAGGACTCTCAACCCATCTATTAGGACCTGCGAGCATGAAACGCAGCGTCCCAGGGCAAATGAAACATCAGTACAAATAATGTACCGAGTATGTATATAGTGAAAATAAGTAAATAAAAGACATGAGAGACACATGGAGAAAATGACTCAACATGTAAGTCCAAATAGCTCTCTAAATCATTTCATATTCATAATTTCATGCATGTGCGTACAAATGTCATACCAGGCATAGCTATATGTGTACATAACATCATCAAGCCTCTGAGGGTATCCCATCATATCATCTCGGCCATTGTGGGCAAAGTCATCAACATATACCAGTTGATCAGGTAGTGGAACATATATAACGCCGTAACCTTTTCCCATATCCCATATGCATATAATATATGCGTATATAATGCCATCTGGTCATGGCTCAATGTACATGTATAAATGATTCAAATGCATAAGAAATACTTTAATAAGATTTCACGGAATATCATAAGCTCAATATGCCTTATGGATAAACTTTATCAAATACATATTTTTCTGAGACCCATGAACAGAAGATATAATAATAATTCACATGGTGAATCAAGAACATAGGCAACCCTAGC
This sequence comes from Nicotiana tabacum, assembly GCF_000715075.1. Classification (NCBI taxonomy): domain Eukaryota; kingdom Viridiplantae; phylum Streptophyta; class Magnoliopsida; order Solanales; family Solanaceae; genus Nicotiana; species Nicotiana tabacum. The sequence goes on along the minus strand of NW_027438376.1, from coordinate 48,480 downwards.
ACTTCTATGAATATAGTTATTTATGAAAGTTGCGCATTTGCTCGTTTTGTTTGTATCATATGGATCATGCCAAAAAGAAAGAAGGGATAGCCTTAGCATACCTAAGCTGATTCTCTTAACAATCCCTCTAACACACGTCTTTTGCAAAAAATACGTAACGGCGGATTGGAGTAAGGAAAAATCTGTATTATATTCTTGAGAAAGATTGTACCGTTCTACCTTGGAATTTGCAATTCACGCTGCTATAGCATTGTGAAGTTTCAAACGAATTATTTGAGTCTCATTCGTTACTTAGCAAGCTTAGCAAAACAAAACATCCCACTAAATGATTTAGGAAGATCTCTTATAACTTGTGGGTTGTGGGCCCCACTTGATAAGGATGACTTTTGCCCAAAAATCCCCTAAAATGCCACCTAATATCCAAACCAAAGAGTCACTTATAACCTAATTGACTTGCTGCCATGTTGGGGGCCCTTTAGGATTATCCACAATTTTTCCAATTGCTTTGCTAGGTCATTAATCTCCCACTAACCAATAATTAATCAATTACCCATATAATTAAGAATTATCTCAAATTACATAAAATACTAATCATTTTAACACACTTTATACACCTTACTATCATGGTCATGTCGTAACTTGTATGGCACTAGTCCATAAATACGGGATATTATAGCTTGGACCGTACTTTATCTCAAAATGTCAAACTTCGACGAAACTCATTTTCTTCCACTCTTTTACCCTCTGACCTTCATGGCTTTACTTATCACTTATTATAAATAGCATAATACTTATAACCTCAAAATAATCTTGTCCTTGAACTGATGCCAATTATCTTACAACAAATCCAATGTACAATACTACGAGGTGTAACGTCGATGTAATACTGTGAGGTGTAACAACAACTAGGTACCTCTTATAAACCAATTACCCATTAACTTCACCTTCAATAGTTTCCACCAGAACGATAGTCAAAGGAAATCCAACAGCCTTCTAGAACCTAGATACATGATGCATCGGGTGCATAGAGGACAACAATGGGAAAACGTAATACTCATAGTTTGGCCTATTTCCTTCAATATTCCATAACGCCTAATGTGACTACATATACTTTACCTTCATTAACAATTCACCCAATATATTCATAGAGAAAATCTTGAGAATAACCTGTTACCTTTCTTCAACTCTAAATTCCTATGCCGAACACCCAAACTAAACCTTTGGCAACCTCCAACAATTACTCTAAAATGTGCTAGCACGAATATGATCATAAAATTTCCTATCCAATATATTTGATCACAGGATGATGCTTCTTCTTTGACATGTTTGAATCTTCAACCCCCATAGGTTACTATAAATAGGAACAACGAGGTCCGAGATTTGGCTGGATTTTTTCAACAATCTGTCATTGTGCTGAGCAACACATTTCAGGAGGTTATATCCTAAGAGACATGAAGTTTACTACCAATAGTGCTGACATAGTTAATCATTGTGATGACATCATTGATTCGACAAATGAGACATAGAGTTGACTAGTAGGCATTGATAATGTAGGGACCATGTTCATGATTCTGAGATTTAAAACAAATGAGTCATTTTAAACATGTTACATATGGGAGGGATGGGAGGGAGGATAAGACATTAGCATCAGTCATTCTTGGAAGACTAAGAGTCATGAAAAGGACATCAACAGTTATTTCATTCCATATATGCCTTGTTCGGCAATAGTAGGACTCAAAGAGAAATAGCCAAGTACGTGATACCAGTCGCCTCTTGGAATGTAGGAAAATCCAGTTTATCTCGAAATAAGAATATTCTGGCACCCTGAATGTGATATGGGTTTAAAAATACATATAGTTGCATTACGCTCTTGACAGTATTTGACACAAGGAATCTACGCAACAAGCCCACGAGGTTGAAAAGGAGGTTGAACACTTGTGAGATTATTATCATTCTGACAGCTTAACCCTTCATGATAGTTGATCCTATACGAGAGGACTAGAGATACGACATACTTGTATTTCAAATCAATATACTGATCATATGTGCCAAAATCTGAAACATCCACATGAAGTGGGGAGGGAAAAGTCGCGGTAAGGCTGCTTAACTTTCAAAAACACACAAGTGAAACAATGTAGCTAGGACATATTAATGTTGGGATGAAATCATGTATTGGTTATAGAGCATGACCACTTTGCTATGAGCTAGACATGTTTTTTCCATAACAGCTCTCAAGCTGTAATACTAGGCCACTTCATGGGCAACTGCAATATTAGGAACAAAGTGAGTTACTCACTGAGGCATGATCTATGTTGACATGAAAGTCATACCGAGATGGGCAAACAAAAAGATCTTCATGTGACGAATTTGTAAAAATCTCAAATTTCCCAAAAACATTTATACGGACAAGTGACCCCTTTCAATTGACATTTACACATAATATGTGCTGAGATATGCTCTCATGTTACTAGACAGTGAAAAGGATTCATGATAATATTCACAAAGGAGTGAAGTGATTGTTCAAACCATAGGATCCACATACACCAGAGAGAAAAAGAGTGGCTCAAGAAGGATCTCAACTCTAGGCTTCTATACATTAGATTTGATACCACATAGGTAAAATTTATGACGGTGCATGCATAAGCATAAGTGAGCAGATATTATCCATTTGAATCAAAAGGTTCTTGTAAGAAATTCATTAGGTATAGTCCTTTTTGAGAATTTAAGGAAGCAATGGGAAGTATTAACCTAGGGTTAAAAATCATTCTAAGAAAATTATTATATAACTCAATTCCTCACGAGTTTGTAAATAAGAGAATTTGTGATAGAGTGTCTTCATGAATAATGCGTCTCGTTTAGAAAGTAAGTATATGCAATGTTTTGTGATTCAGCGTCTTATTAATACCATGTTTATGAAGGCTCTTCAACATGGATGTACATATACAACAAGGAAAAATTATGTGTTCATAATGATGTACTAAGGAGTGACTTACTTCAAGACTTTAGATTGACGGGGCAGTGCCTTAACGGATGCCCCTCGACTCCACATCCGTAACATACATTGGTACCATAGTGACATACCCCTGAATGACATCTCCTATGCTTCACGCAACATGGATGAGGTCCACTAAACTGACTCGCCCCACTGACCTGATATTTTCCCTTTTTGCATACATCATAAACATTCCCCCTATCCTTCCTCCAAGACCACGTGATGGGATTAACAATCGTTGCAACATCTCATTGTAAGGACTTTTGGAATTTCCCAAATCTAGCACCCCTAACACGCTTCTGAGCATACTCACAACATGAGGCAAAATGTTCTCGCCTGCATATCGGGCAGACCGGGATGGGTGTATCCAACATAAGGGCATTTGTTCTTCTTGTGCCACCTCTTTCCATAACCATAACATATTTCAAGAATCATCCAACATAAACCCGAGTGTCTCTTCTTTCATATCAAATATTCTGGCTTATTGATTCCAATAATCCTCTTTCATATCTTAGGTGCTCTCACCACATAATCTGGTGGCGCAGTGACATTAATAGGAACAAGGATACTTCCCATGGTAACTGGCTCTTTCATTTTCTCTTCGTTGCCTCGAACCCGTGGGTTACTCATATGGAAAATGAGACAAGACGAGGAATTTAGCTTCCTATTTTGAGCTTTACCGCATTATCTGGAATACCAAAGAAGGGTGAAATTCCTAAATGTCCAAGTGGCCTCTTCATTATAGATGTGGTCGACAACACACCGATAAGAATGACTATACTAGACACGACTCTGAGACATCCTAGGACACTTTAAAACATTAGGCTCTGATACCAAGTTTGTCATGTCCGAAACTCGGGGAGCGCGACCGGCGCTTAACTGAGTGAACCCGGCCGAGCAAGCCTGGTATATTTCCTTCTACCAAAACTCATCCATGAATAAAAAGGGGATGCACTCCATTAATCAAGCACTAAAAAGATTTCATTAATGAAAAACATGTTTGCCAAATACCAACATTTCTAGCTCAATTCCCCATATCAAACACCACCCACAACTTGTCTACGGGGCCTCTAAGTACAACTGAAGAGTAGTATGGAAGTGCCGGCAACAAGGCTGTGGCTATACCTTAAAGGACAATGTACAACTCAAATGACACCAGGCCTGTAATAAAGTGGGGATCACCAAAACCTGCTGAATAGAGAGTGACTGCTAACGAGTACCAAAGCTGCCCGCTGATGAACCACCTGCGTCCATTGAAGATGCAGCGCCCCCGACAAAATGGACGTTAGTACATATGGAATAGTACTAGTATGTAAAGCTAACTGCCCTCTTTCAAAATAGAATGCCAACATAAAAGGGAAAACCATTGAAACAACAATCAACCATCAATGATATCCAATTTCCAAGTTAAAACATATTAATTTCCAAAATACGAAGATAATATTATTTTTGGTTGGTAGATCTTTAGCACCGGTATACCACTATTCACAATATCACCATTCACAATACCAATGTTCACAATACCAATACCACCATACTTTTAGCACGGAGTTCGATCATGACCCGATCGGCTAGGCCATCTCATTAGAGACTTCAACCACCATCACTCTCAATACCAATACCACCGTACTTTTAGCACGGAGTCCGATCACGACCCGATCGTCTAGGCCATCTCATTAGAGACATCAACCACAATCAAAATTTCAATTACAATTTCCAGCAAAATCACCACCATGTGTGTGGCATGGTGTCCGTTCACGACCAGATCAGCTAGGCCATCTCACCACAATGTCGTGTGGATTGACATCATCCTTTTCTATCAATCATCTCATTCCAATTAAGGTGACTAATGTTATCACATCAATCTTATCCCAAATAAAGGGAATAACTATATCACATCAATCTCATCCCAAATAAGGGGAATGATCACAATCCACTCATACACCGGCACATGTAGTTTTGGGGTTATGTTATTTCAATAAACCCTTCCTCAGTGAGTATTGATACTCCCCAAAAACAGTTTTTGATTTGCATAGAAAGGAAACAACACTACAAATGCATTTACCTTATAACCTTTCACACTATTTATAGACTCATTGGCATTTTCATCCTCTTACAACATCATTATCTCATTGTCTTTCTTGGCTATACATATGATTCTTCATTCATGGCACAACAGACGTATTTCATATTCCCCACCTTCATTTCTATCCTTTCATGGATTGTCATCATATATATCAGCATATATAATATTCCGGAAATCACAATTTTAACTTCATTAAAAATGAAAAATTTAAGCACAATAGATTTCTTTCCAAGAAATGGAGTAAAATGATTGACAATCGAAGCACAAGTTAAAATCATAAACAAGTAACACACCATTTATACTTGAATTACTTTCCCCAAAAAGGGCAATACACAATATCCACTCACGATTATGGAAGAACGCAAAACATATTGAAAATACTCATAAATAGCATTAGTTAAAACAACCACATTTGGGCATGACTTGACTACATAAGCTTTTAGGCAAATCTATCTTCGAAGTCAATTCGGAATAGTTGAATCAAGGCTCATTTCATAACGTTTGTCACATCATTTCATTTCATTGGCACCATTGGCCACAAGTATAACTTTCATTCTTGGCACAGTGGCCACACTTTATATCTTCAACTCACTTCTTTCACTTTCAAGCATCTTTATAGATTATCAACAACAAGGCATTTCCAATCAAGACTTCATGTATACATATGAGTAGTAAAGAGTCTTAAGCATATCGAGTTTTTCTCACACAAGTTGGAATCATAACTTTCATTTGAAACACGACTCAAAGCCATAACATTTTAATGCACATATCATTCTTGAACACATTCCCGAAGGATAACATAATGTGATAGAAACATTCGGAACATGTTTTGAATACATATTTCTTGACACTTTGCTTATTCGGGGCAATCAAATTTATTGGGAACATCTCGGAACAAAGAATAAGGAACTTGAGACAAACATAGTTGAAACTTACGGGAACGTCATGGAATTCAATTCTAAAAGAGTAGTTTAGCAAACATACCTCACTTTGAGATTTCCTTAAATTACTACAACATTCCGGAAATTCTAGCAATCCCGATCTATTTTGAGACATAATAAAATTGAACAGAAATTAGGAAGATATTCATGGTTTTAGCTCATTTGAGCATTTTATCAAACACTAGGTGTGCAAATTAAGCTACAAGGTTCTTCTACAAGATTTCATTCACTCCTCGACCCAATCTTTACTTATTTTACCTCAACAATCATCCCACAAACCTTATTGGTACAAGCATGTATAATTAATACTCTTACACCCAAGAATCATACTCTGAATCACCCATCATGTACTCCAAACTCGAAATTGAAGATTAGGGGTTTGAATCTTACCTCTTGAGTGAAGATCTTGTGAGATTTCCTTGTTGGATTTCAAGGGTTGAACAAGATCTTGATGAACAAAACACTTCATGTACTTCCTCTATCTAGAATACTCTCACTTCTCTCTAAAATATTAGGTTTTAGCTTCAGAAATGACTTAACCCCTCTCTCTACCCGGACGTGGGGTTATTTAATGGGCTCCGAAATGCGCAGCCGTGCACCTGGGCAAGTGGCCGCACATCTAGCCGTGCACACAAGGAAGAAACTCCCAAATATGCACGGCCGCGCATCTGGGCGCTCATATGACATAGGTCCAGTAAAATAGCCATACATTTCTGTAGAAATATCCAAATGATTAACGGTTTGATGCGTTGGAAACTAGACATAAAGGAATTTAATTTTATAGGTGGATCACCATCTAAGTCATTATATGGAGGGAGTTCTATTCATTTGAAGTCGGCTCTTGTGCCAATTGAAATATCGTTTCCACTTAATGTATCCAACTTATTCCACACAAGTTCTTGCCATTCACAAAACTCCTTAGTATGTTCCAACACACATTAAACATACATTATCAATTCAAAATGATGTGGATCTATCCCATAGGCATCCTTTAATGCTCAACTACGTTATTCCCAAATACCGTTGGCGCACTTTAAAATCTTAAATCATTAGGAAATTTTTGATATCAGAGTCGAACTCCGATTCTAGAAATGTGAATAGGTCAGTTATGTCATTTATGAACTTTGTGCAAAATTTGGGGTCAATCGGATTTGAATTGATAGGTTTCGGCATCAAATGTAGAAGTTGGAATTTGTTAGTTTTCATTAGACTTGAATTGGGGTATGATTTGTGTTTTTAGCATTGTTTAATGTGATTTGAGGCTTCGACTAAGTTTGTATGATATTTTAGGACTTGTTGGTGTGTTTATTTGAGGTCCCGAGGGCCTCGGGTTAGTTTCGGATGGTTAACAGATCGAATTTTGGACTTGGAGTTTTGCTAAAGTTTTTCTGGTGCACTGTCTGGTTTCCTTCTACGCGATTGCGTGAGAAGGTCTGCGATCGCATAGGTAAGTCCGCAATCACGAAGCTGTTGGCCAGCAATACTACATGAATGTGTGGATTAAGCCGCGTTCTCATAGTGTGAAGGAGGGAATTGGAAAATTCATGCGTGGTGCTATGCCATCGCGTGTGGTTGTCCGCGATCGCGTAGGGTAGACGAAGCTGTGCTTCGCGATCGCGTAAGGTAAAATTTTTGCAGGGGAAAATTGTTCTTCATGATCTCGTGAGTTGGTCCGCGATCGCATAGAGGAAATGACTGGGCAGCAGAACTTAAGTTCTAAAAATGAGACTCCATATTTGACGATATGGACTTTGGGGAGATGTGAATTTTGGGAGATTTTCAAGGGAAGATTCGGGGTAAGTGTTCTTAACTCAAATTTTGTCAAATTACCGAATCTATAGTTATTTTAGCATTTAATTGGCGTTTAAAGTTGGAAAAGAACTATGAAAACTCTTAAGGTTAAATCGAAGATTTAAGGGACGAGTTGCATGCTGATCATTATTATGTAAATAGTCGAATCTGGATGGGAAAGGGCTAACTTTTATTTGTTTGCAAAAACTGAAGCGTGGTGGAATAACCTTGCACCCTATGATAACAATCATGTGAGGAGGGTATTGGGTAACCTGCAATCTTTGTTGAATATTCAACCAAAGAGGGAACTGATCGAGGCTGCTACCATGTTCTGGGTGAGAAGAGAGTCGTTTTCAGATTTAGCAATATAAAAATTGCTCATCTCCTGGAAGAAATAGGGGGTTTCGCCAAGTTACCATGGGATAGTCCAGGACTATTGGTGACAGAAAATCGCACTCCACGCGGTTTTCTGAAAATATTGGGTTTTAACTACAATGATAAACTGGTCTATCTGAAGAAATTATACATCCCCTCTGAATTTCACTATGAGCGTTATGGGAATAGAAAATCATATTGCCTTCATCATTAGGAGCTAGCCATTACCTCTTTGGGATGGGTGCACCGCGGTGCTTATGTTTTCATTGTCACGACCCAAACTGATGGGCCGCAATGGGCACCCGGTACCTTACTCAACCGAGTACCAACATAATATATCCTTCTTATTACATCTTCATATACACGTGACATACGGGCCTAATAGGCCAACATCATCATTTATAAACTTAAAATATAGGCCGACAAGGCCGTACAATCTTTCATGTACACGACATAAGTCTACAAACCTCTAAGAGTACATAAATGTCATAAAGGTCGGGACAGGGCCCCGCCATATTAATCAGTACATGTCCTAATCATACTGACCACATAAGCAATTCCGGAATAAATGGAGTGTACCAACATCTTCCGCTGAGCTGATCACCTACTTGGAGGACTCTCGACCTGTCTAGCTGATCGCCTACTTGGAGGACTCTCGACCTATCTATCGAGACCTGCGGGCATGAAACGCAGCGTCCCCAGAAAATCAGTAAATAATAGACATGAGAGAAACATGGAGTAAAAGACTGCACATGTAGTTCTGCATAGCTTTGTGAATCATTTCATTTTTATAACTTCATGCATATGTGTATAAATGTCATACCATGCATAGGTATATGTGTTCATAACATCATCAACCCTCTGAGGGCATCCCATCATATCATTTCGGCCACTATGGGCAAATCATCAACGTATACAAACTAATGAGGTGATGGTGCGTATATAACGCCGTAACCTTTTCCCATATCCCATATACATATAATATACATATATATGTGTATATAACGCCATCTGGTCATGGGTTAATGTACATGTATATATATATATATAACGCCATCTGGTCATGGGTCAATATACATGTATAAATGCATGAAATGCATAAGAAATACTTTAATAAGATTTCTCGAATATCATAAAATTAATATTCCTTTCGGACAAACTTTATCAAATACGTATTTTCTGGCACCCATGAACAGAGGATGTAATAATAATTCACATGGGGAATCAAGAATATAGACACCTCTAGTATTTCTATGAATAGAGTCATTTATGAAAGTAATAAGATTTTGCTTGTGTCGTTTGGATCATGCCAAAAGGAAAGAAGGGATAACCTTAACATACCTGGAGTAGGGAAAAATCCGTATGATATTCTTGGAAAAGGTTGCACCGTACTCCTTTAGAACCGCAAAATTTTACGTTGCTACGGTTCTAACAATTCTCGTTGGAATTGTTTGGTTGCAAGAAGTTTGGTTGAAATCTCGTAAGAATTGCTTGAAAGAATCACGTTGTTAAGGTGCTTAAGGAATTTTCTCACTTGAATTCTTGAATCCTTTGCGTGAATATCCATTGCCTATTTCCGTGAATATCTGTTACCTTTCTATTTAATTAGAAAGGTCAATTGTATGAAAATTCGTATGAATTCTTGAGGGATTTTATGATATGACAAAAGACTAAGCCACATATTAATAAATATGCCACCTTTCCACTCAATTAAAAGAGTTATAATGTGGACAAGGTCTTGCTGCCACATGACATCCTTTGTCTTATGGCATTCTTGATAACACTTCTTCAACTAGATAAGATAAGGTGCAATTCTCTTAAATATTGCCAACTTGCAATTATAAGGTAAAAGTCACTTAAATGAAAGAAAGGGGCTGCCACGTTTTGGGCTTGTTAGGCCTTATCCCATATCTCTAATTAATTAATTACTAATTGTTAATTAACTAGTTAATTCCCCCATTAATCAATAATTAACTAATTATCCACATAACTAAGAATTAGCTCAACTTACTTAAAATACTACTCACTTTTAACATACCTTATACACCTTACTATCTCAGCCATGTGGTACCTTGTATGGTACTAGACCATAAATATCGGGTATTTTAGCTCCGGCCATATTTTATCTCAAAATGGCAAACTTTGACGAAACTCATTTTCTTCTATTTGCTTACCCTCTCACCTTCACGAATTTACTCGTCACTTGTTTGAAATAGTATAATGATTATAATCCCAAAATAATCCCATTCATGAACTTACTTCGATTAACTTACGACGAAACTTTATCGTATGAAAATATGGGGTGTAACATCATCCCCCCCTTTGGAACATTCGTCCTCGAATGTTGACTGATGCACTTATCATTTTCGTAACTTATGTCTTTTGAATACTTTAGTACTCTTCTTGTAAACTAGGCAACTGTTCTTTGAATAAATTCAAAGGCTAGGGCATCCCCTCCTTTTAGGCCTCTTTCTCACAGCACGACTTGTGGTCGGAATCCTTCCAATCTCGTAACTATTGCTACCTTATATCATGCAGCCTGTATGACTCTGACCTTGTAAATGCACCTATGCGACTCTTCCCTTTAGCTTTTAGCCAATCTCTAGGCCTCACTTTGTGAACATATACAGAACATGACAAGATGTCCCTTTTGGCATCTATAGGTATACTGAAGTCCTTCGCTCGGTACTTTGTCGAACTTACGAATATTGCTATACCTTATTCCATAGATCCGGTTATCTTTCCACATGACTTTACTACATTTAAGTAGATCGTAATATACCACAACTCTTGCCTCCATTTATCGTTCCTAAGGTCTGCTACCAAACTCCAGGTTACGTTCGTTGCTTATCCCATATGTATAAATCGATGTCCTTTAATGCTTCCTCATTACTGTTCATATTAAGATTGACGGCTTAATCTCACCTCATACTTTGTGAATTTTGTCCATCCATTGTTGATTCACCTCAATATTGATCTATAATCTACCACTGATAACTTGAAACCTCTTACGTAATCACTAGGCTCACGTTGCATTGAGGATCATTTAAAGTGATTTTCTTGATCCACCTGGGGGCGATACAATTCTATATTTCCATAATCGTATTTCATAGCATCCCAATGTGATTTACCTTACGTGGACAATCGAAGGCCCACATGTCATCCTTCATCTATCACAATTATACCTTCATTCTACTACCAGAGCAGCATTCCATCTCTTCTAATACTACTAGTCTTAGACTCCTTTGAGTTCATTCAAGCTATACTAAGCATTCCATAACTTAGAGAAACCACAAGCTCTCTTGTTTTCATGGGCTTAATCCCGAGAACTTATCAATTCTCGTCACCTTCTTACTTGTCCTTTCTCATGCTTACTCCTGCCATAAAACTTTGTCTCTTTACTATACTTTAACTTGCGATTGTCCTTTCTCATCCTTACTCCTATCATAAAACTTCATCGCTTTACTATACTTTATCTTGCGACCTTTACGTATCTATTTATACTATTCACAATCTTCTTTCAACTTGCTTGCACCATAGATTTCCTTATTTTATTCCGGAACAAAAAGTAAAACATCATATTGTCTCAAACTTTTCTTTACTCTTTTAGCTAGACCTCTCGATATTTAAAAACTATAGGTTGTAAGATATGCCACTGACGACTCCACTATCATTCTTAGATAGTGAATCCCAGTGCTTCTAGCCTTGTATCAGAAGTATGGACTATTCACAATCTTCTGCATTTGAGTATCTCGTACGTTGTTCACCTTTACCTTACTTACCTTAAAATCTCGCATCACATCTTCTATCTATTTCATTACCTCCCTTCCACATAGGTATAATTCACATCCGCGACTTGAAGCTCTATTATAATACTTGCACCTCTGGTGCATACTCACTCTGGTAGGAGCTTCATATTGACTTCTTATGAGGTTGGTTCTCTTCTAACTAACTTTATCGTAGACCATTATAGAATATGGCTACTATGCTATCTCTCTTGTATCTCTGACATTAAGAGCGATCCTGCAATGTTCTCAATCCCAATTTCTATAATTTTCTGGGTCCAAAAATCAGACTCCTGATTTACTTCATTGTTGTTGTAACTCTTTAGTTTCCTCTTCCTTCTGATCAGCCTTTATGTAGGCTTAGGCTATCTTCTGATATGTGGCTCACGGTATTAGTTATTACTTTAGCCTTTCATGGGCACTATGGAATATCCATGATACAATCTTCTGATAATTCAATCCTTTGTTTATTCCCTAGGCTCAATTCTTTCTTTTAACTTATACCAGAGTCTTATACGGCTGTATGAATGCCAACATATATGGTGCATGGATATCACTCTGAAGTCATAAGTGCATAATCCCTTTTGTTCCCTCTGAACTTCCTTTAAAAGTTAGCTATTCCGTTTCCTGGTCTTTCTGCCCCCTATTGCGTATATACTTAGCGTATCTTAGTTCCCACGCATGTCGGAGTTTTTGTGCAACTCGTATGATCTCGAATATTACTTTTGATTTTTACTTTCCATCCATTAGCCATGGTAGGTGCCACTTTCTTATGGAGTGCATACAATGTTGTTGCGAGACTTTTGTTATAAGGCCATCTCCTCCTTAGGTCACTGAGCTTAGGTTGAAGCCTTCTTCCTTATTTCCTCGGCTATTCTTTCATTGTAGTATTTAGGGAGACCTTTTGGCTCTTGTAAAGTTATAAGCTTATCACATCGTATACTTGACGGAATTTTTGACGTTCTTCCCCGCCTATAATTATCCGTAGTTACTTATTTACACGCCCTTGTGCTTATAGGGTTGCTTCTGAACTAATATTTTAACTGTCTTGCTAGTGACATTCTCTTTTATTTACCTTTAACTACCCCAACTCCTATATGGATATATCCCAAGGATCACGATGTCATATATGTGAGACTGAATTCCCCATGTTGCGGTTTACTATGTTCGTCTTGCACAATATATTAATTTGTCTGTGCCCTCTTGTTTAGCCATAACTAGGCTCTTCGTGAATTAACTTCTAACTATTCGTTGGACCATTCTCATATCCATATTCCGCGTAATCTTTCTTGGGTTATTTTCTTTGTCTTAACTTACGTCTCGCACTGGCTCCTTATTTATCAATAACATCTCGGGCAGAAACCCTTACTTCCTCTCCTTGACGTCGTGCTTGCATAATGTTCTGGAATCATAGAATATTTGTAGGATTTGAATGAATGCAATCTTATCCCTTTCTCATTTTCGTCACATTCTTCCTTTACCATTCCGTAGTTACTAAAACCACATAATTTTGAGTTAATGCCACATCACTCCACATTCCCCCCTTTTGGGGAGTACTAAGATTTAGTGCTATGACGATCTACCTATAGATGTTTTACCTCTTCATCTTTGGCATCTTTTCACATCATCGATGACCCTTACTCGCCTTGCGGTAATCTTTCTGTACCAAGGATAACAAAATTCCTTACCCGCGAGGGTGACACTTAGTATAACTGGCACATACAGTCCCTTAAGCTAAACTTTGCTCACATTGCTTGCTTTAGGGAAGCGTCTTCCTAAATGACCATTCTATGAATTTCTCATGAATCTTCATCTGTTGTCTACTATGTTATTGCTGGAATGAAATCTGAAATTCTCATTATGTCGATCATTATCAAATCACTCAATCCCTAATTCATATTTAGTTTACCTTGTTCACCAGTCCATACTGATTTCTATTACTCTAGGTCTAACTTTTCCTTCAGGTAGTTGCGTTGGAGTCACAAATTTATTTCTCGAAGTGAGGAGATGACTTTATGGCCTATACTCTTTTGTTGTCTCAAGGCTTATCATCTCTCATCTTTTCCTTCACTTGACTGTAGACTATGTAATACTGTCATCTTTTTTATCTACCGTTGTCATCCATGTATCACATCTTACTCATAATGCTTCATTAACTCTCTTTTTATTTCCCTGCTAACATTTATGTCTATCACTTTATTCGGAAAACTCCAATGAGACATTCTTTTGCTTTTAGCTCCCCTTGCTCCATCCCATGGCTCTTCGGGTTGCCTACCATTCTCGCTCTACTAAGGACGGGAACCACACTTAGGTAATATTTATCCCTTCAAGGCTTCTAGTGCCTATCTTTGTAGTGCTCATATCTAGCTGTATGATTTTAGAGTGCACCATCTAGGTGTCTCACCAAGAGATCTATTAGCACATTTGCAATATCCTTCGAAAAACGTCAACTAACGTAATAATACATCCACTATTTTGGGTCACTCTAACCCCAGTCGGACCCTAATATCAGTCCTTCTCTTATATTATTTTTGTTTGACCCCATAGGGTATAAATGAGATAGGTGTGGCCAATTGTACATACCTCTATTATTATTGAAGGTAACTCAAAAAGCTTATATTCCTCTACCTGAATTGTAAATACTAATAATCCTCATTAACTGGGCCTCGTACCCTTCTTCATCTTGCTTCTTTTACTTGTTGAAACTTGTATCTATCTTCTGAATCTCTCATTGACTTTCACCATAGGGGTGGATAGATATTATTGCATTAAGGCTCCTTATCAAGAGACTCTCATGTCTTAGTACACACATGATCTACTGAATACCTCATATTTATCCATCATAAACATGATGCAAAAATTGAGTTCCTCTGACTCAACACTTCCACAGCTATATCTATTACCAAACGTCTTTGTAGATGTAGGCATCGTCGTATTCTGAATAAGATAAAGTTTAGGAAATTGAGTTCTTACAACTGAGCTCTACCATACGATCTAGGGTAATAAGAAAGGGTGATAGTCCTAAATGCCCTATAGCCTACTTCTTATAAGTGTGGTGCACAACACACCCATAAACAAGACTCTACTAGACACGGCTTGTAGACTCCCTAGGACAAAACTGCTCTGATACCAATTTTGTCACGACCCACACCGATGGGCCGCGAAGGGCATCTAGTACCTTACTCAACCGAGTACCAACATAACATATCTTTCTTATTACATCTTCATATACACATGACATACGGGCCTAATAGGACAACATCATCATTTATAAACTCAAAATATAGGCCGACAAGGCCGTACAATCTTTCACGTACACGACATATGTCTACAAGCCTCTAAGAGTACATAAATGTCATAAAGGCTGAGAGAGGGCCCACCATACTAATCAGTACATGTCCTAATCATAATGACCACATAAGAAACTCCAGAATAAATGGAGTGCACCAACATCTTCCTCTGAGCTGATCGCCTACTTGGAGGACTCTCGACCTATCTATCGAGACCTGGGGGCATGAAACACAGCATCCCCAGGCAAAAGGGACGTCACTACAAATAATGTACCGAGTATGTAAGGAATGAAAATCAGTAAATAATATACATGAGAGAAACATGGAGTAAAAGACTACACATGTACTTCTGCATAGCTTTGTGAATCATTTCATTTTTATAACGTCATGCATATTCCTATAAATGTCTTACCATGCATAGGTATATGTGTTCATAACATCACCAAGCCTCTGAGGGCATCCCATCATATCATTTCGGCCACTATGGGCAAATTATCAATGTATACCAACTGATCAGGTGGTGGTGCGTATATAACGTCGTAACCTTTTCCCATATCCCATATACATATATATACGCGTATATAACGCCTTCTGGTCATGGGTCAATGTACATGTATAAATGCATGAAATGCATAAGAAATACGTTAATAAGATTTATCGAATATCATAAAATTAATATTCCTTTCGGACAAACTTTTTCAAATACGTATTTTTCTGGGACCCATGAACACATGATATAATAATAATTCACATGGGGAATCAAGAATATAGACACCCCTAGTATTTCTATGAATAGGGTCATTTATGAAAGTTGCGTATTTTGCTTGTGTCGTTTGTATCATTTGGATCATGCCAAAAGGAAAGAAGGAATAGCCTTAACATACTTGGAGTAGGGAAAAATAAGTATGATATTCTTGGAAAAGGTTGCACCGTACTCCTTTAGAACCGCAAAATTTTATGTTGCTACGGTTCTAACAATTCTGGTTGGAATTGTTTGGTTGCAAGAAGTTTGGTTGAAATCTCGTAAGAATTGCTTGAAAGAATCATGTTGTTAAGGTGCTTAAGGAATTTTCTCACTTGAATTCTTGGATCCTCTGCGTGAATAGCCGTTGCCTACTTTGCGTGAATATTTGTTACCTTTCTCTTGAATTAGAAAGGTCAGTTGTATAAAAATCCGTATGAATTATTGAGGGATTTTATGTTATGACTAATTACTAAGCCACATATTAATAAATATGCCACCTTTCCACTCAATTATAAGAGTTATAATATGGACAAGGCGTTGCTGCCACGTGACATCCTTTGTCTTATTTCTTTCTTGATAACACTTCTTCAACTAGATGAGATAAGGTACAATTCTCTTAAATGTTGCCACCTTACAATTATAAGGTAAAAGTCACTTAAATGAAAGAAAGGGGCTGCCACGTTCTGGGCTTGTTAGGCATTATCCCATATCTCTAATTAATTAATCACCAATTGTTAATTAACTAGTTAATTCCCCCATTAACCAATAATTAACTAATTACCAACATAACTAAGAATTAGCTCAACTTACTTAAAATACTACTCACTTTTAACATACCTTATACACCTTACTATCATGGCCATGTGGTACCTTGTATGGCACTAGTCCATAAATACCGGGTATTGTAGCTCAGGCAATATTTTATCCCAAAATGGCAAACTTTGACGGAACTCATTTTCTTCAATTTGCTTACCCTCTCACCTTCACAAATTTACTCGTCACTTGTTTGAAATAGCATATTGCTTATAATCACAAACTAATCCCATTCCTGAACTTACGTCGATTAACTCAGGACAAAACTTTATCATACGAAAATATGGGGTGTAACATTCATAGTCTATTTCTTGGCTTTGTTGATCTTTCTAGTGCAAGGGGGAAGAATTCGTACTCGCTTAGCCATGGTCGATAGGAACTTAATGGATTGTATCGAGGGGCAGAAGTACACTATCATCCCGATGAATTTAGCTGAGGTGTACCATGCTCTGGATCGATGCAAGAATGAGTTCGGGCACTTCGACGGTAGTAATCTCTTGCTCAAGTTTGGCTGCTCGAACACTTTCAGAGGGGTGATTATCGCCAGGAGCTTCTACGAAGGCCACTGAACGACTACAATGCCTATCATCATCCAAAAAAGATGGCATTCATCTCAAACAGGTTTGCAAAGCCTGAAAATGCAGTAGGTTGGGTGCGTTTCTTCAGCAACCTGACAGAAGAGCAATTGCATTAGATATTTGAATGGTTTCCTAGTAGTGAGTTCATCATCAGGTCCAAAGGAACCACTCATTTAGTACTGATGGGGCTGGGAGTAATCTACCCTTACACTCCTATACGGATAATGATACAAGTTGGAGGAAATAATTCATACCTTTCCAACATGGTTCAGTATAAAGCATATTTCAAAAGAGATGTCATCCCATTCAAGTTCGAAGCACAACTCATGTCGAACCAAAAGATCATCATGGAAGGAGAGACTACTGAGCCAGACGGGTTCACGCCGGTCATATGTACTACTATCTCGCATGGTTGGAGGATGACATAGCTGGGGACGTTAGACAAGGGATCAATCTGAAAGATAGGATCGTTGATAAGGTGGGTGAGGTGCAGGTAAAGTACAAGAGGCTACAAAAAAGGGTGTTCATATCCGAAGCTAAAAATATAGACCAACATAAGGTGGATATGGAAGCGATCGGAGAATTGAAGGAAATTGCAAATAAGTCGACAGAATTTTTGGAACATCTAGAACAAGGACTGATGGAGCTAGAGGGGAAGATGAGAAAGAGGATTTGGGATTGTCAAGGCATGGATTCAGATGAAGGAGGGAAGTTAGCAATGGCGTACCTGATACTCAACATGTGCAATTTGGGAAACGTGATTGATGGAGTCAAGAGAGCCAAGCATGGAGAATGTCCTTTAGGGACCAAGTAGACTAAGAGATAATGTTTTTTACTTCTTTCTAGACTAGATTAGATTTCGATGTAATAAGGCTTAATGCCATTAGTGAAATATTTATTTGGCTTATTTTCGCATTAATGGAGTGAGGAAACGTTGGCATGAGTTTTCTCCAAGTATATGTGTCGCTTAGGCCTACCTCAGGCACAATGATTTCCCCAAATTAGGACATGAATTATTGCATAACCTTATGTGATACATGCTTAATTATTGCAAACACACTTTTACTTCGTCTTACTAACTTGGTTACCTTTTGCCTATTTCTTTTGATTAGTCCCATTCCCAAAGGTTGGTCCGTGCATTCTAGCCTCATCAGCATACCACACCATATCCAAAGGTCCTCCACTTCCTCCTTCACCTAACGACCCGAAAAGCAAAGGCAAAGGGAAGATGGATGATCTAAGTGGTAACCAAAAAGACAATGTTACCATGGCACAGAATGTTGAAACCTTAGACGGAAGACATTCACCATGACAGAATGAGTAGGTCTTACGTTTGGAGCAGAAAATCTTGGAGTTGTAGGGAGAGCTTGAGTAGGGCCGAAATCTGGCAAACCCTTCCCTTACTCTAAATGTCCTTAACATCAACCAGCAAGACACAACCACTCAAAACTAAACACCACCGCAAAACAACCAAAACCAAAATCCACCACCCATAGTTACAAAAAATCCTCCTGCAATACACTAGTATCACAATCCCGCACCCACTAAAAATCAAATCCCACCACCAGTGCAAACCCCTCAACAACAACACCATTACCTGACCCAGTATCCACAAACCACAACTTATCAAACTCCTCAAAATGCACCACAACTTACCTTTGATCCCCCTCAAACATCAATCAATGATCACTCATATACCCAAGTTCCAAGAACTCATCAAGGCAACCCGATATACGTGGAAACCTTACCCCATACCCCGCAACAAACCCTATACATACCGGAGCAGATCGAGAAGGATCTGCACATTCCAAAAATGGTAGAAGAATTCAAGAAACTGACAGGGAGAGTCCAGAGTGCTAAAGACGGGAAAGGGTGTTAAAGGTTTGAATTACGAAGACTTATGTATCCAGCCGGATGTAGAATTGTTAGAGGGTTACAAATCTCCTACATTTGAGATATCTGAAGGCACTAGTGGTCCTAAGGTGCATATGAGAACCTACTGTGACAAGATTGTGGGAGTGGGTAAGAATGAATAAATCCACATGAAACTGTTCATGCGAAGTATTACAGGAGACGCATTATCTTGGTACATCATCCAGAATCCAAAGAAGTGGGCGAATTGGGTGAGCATGGCATCGGATATCATGGACAGATTCAGTTTCAATTTAGAGAATGCACCAGATATTTTCTATATCTAGAACCTCAAAAAGAAGCCAACAGGAACCTTCCACGAGTATGCTACTCATTGGAGATCAGAGGCCGTCAAGGTGAGGCCGCCACTTGAAGAAGAACAAATGAACAAGTTCTTTGTCAAAGCTCAAGATCAGCAGTATTATGAAAGGTTGGTGGTTGTCGAGAATCATAAGTTCTCACTAATTATCAAGGTTGCAGAAAGGATAGAAGAAGGAATCAAGAGCTGGATGATGACCAATTTCGAGGCACTACATGCCACAAACAAAGCCTTACAATCATGAGGTATGTCAACAAAGAAAGAAGTGGGTGCCATGATGGTAGCCCAGGTCCCTAAGTCTCCTTTTACATACCAAAAACCTTCACCCACACATCAACCCTCACCTCCAAAATACCAATACCCTGTCACTACCTACCATACATATAATACCCCAAACTACCCAAATCCATGAATCATTCCCAGTGGGTTAACCCCACCAAAACTTGTGCCTATCATTAAGGTATGAAGGGTCATACCATTGAGTAATGCCGCATGTTGAAGGAGAAGATTCAGACACTGATCAACACCAAGGTTATACAAGCAAAGGAAGTCGTACCAAATGTCCGAAATAACCCTCTCCCGGATCATAGGTGTCAGGTAGTGATTGTGATAGAAACTGATGAGGAACGGGATCAAGAGGGATCCATAGGACTTATTCGAGAGGGGGATGCTCCAAAAACATCTCAAGTCACCCACTCACCGATTGTGGTGAAAACCCAGGCACTGTTTGAGGTCAAGGTGGCCACGCCATTCACTGTGATTGTAGCTCCAACCTGTCTTATCAGTGTGATGCCTTCCCATGGTATTATGTGGTGGAGGCAAAAAGCAAAGGAAAAGCCAATATGGAAGAGTCAGGTGTTGCGTAAGGTATGACCAGAACTGGCAGAATTTATACACCTAAGAATCTTGGAAGAACAAGCTAAGAAACTACATCTAAGCCACATGTCATTGAGATAAACACTGACGATCTTTGGAAGAAGGTACAAGCGAGGGAGTACTCTATTGTTGACCACTTGAACAAAACTCTTGCCTAGATATCCATCTTGACGTTGTTACAAATTCAGACGCACACAAAATATAAGGCCTCGTAAAATTTCACCTAAAATATGGGATTTCGTGGTTTCTAGGTAGACGAATGCATTTGAGGGTTGTAGACTCGCCGCAGTATAAAATTTTTGGTGAAACAGTACATTGGATAGTTGAAGAAAATATTGTTGTAGAATAGAGCATTTCAACGGTCCATTATGCAACAACAGAACTACTCTACGGACTGCAGATTCACCGCGGAGCGAAGCAATGAAATAGGCTAATTTTGGATTTTGTTTTGCAGGCAACTATGCGACCGCATAATTGTTTCGTGGGCCACACATCCGTCCCAGAACCAGCATGAAGATTTTCAGAGGGAGATTTTGCGGTCCATTTTGCAGCCATATAATTGATATGCGGGCCACAGACCAGGCCACAAACTAGACTAGACCAGCATAATATTTAGGACAGTTCTGCTGTCCATTTTGCGGGCCGCTGACTTGATCTGCGATGCACTCTGCGACTGCAGAGTTGAGTTCATAGGGTCCATTTTCTCATTTTTAAAACCCGACCCCATTTGATTAAAAGCCATTGGGTCTCGTTTAGAAGGGAAGAATCTACCATTTTAGAGTGAGGGGAATGCTTTAGAGGGAGATGAGGAAGCCCCAAGTACTTTGTTTATCAACCCTTGCTCAATCTTTGAAATTCAATAGGTAAAACACGCAAGGTCTTCACCCAAGAGGTAATATTCTACTCCCTAACCCTCAATTTCAGGATTGGACTGAAAGTAGGTAATGGGAAGTGTGATTCTTGACTATCATTTATGCAAGCATGCACAATCAAGGTTGGTGGGAAGCTTATTGAGATCAAATGGCTAAACATCGGGTTGTGGGTTTAAGGAATCCACCATAGGAGAATCTTGAAACCTTAATGTATACCTAATGCATGATAAAATGCTCCAATGAGCTGAAACCCCAAATATCTTCCTACTTATGGTTCAAATTTGTCATGTTTCTAATAGATTCAAGTCGCTAGGATTCCGGGAGCATTATAGTAATTTAAGGAAGCTCAAGCGAGGTATGTTGGCTAAACATCTCTTGTAGAATTTATTTCCATGATGTCCTCGTAAGTTAAAATTATGGTTGGCGAAATTTCTTATTTTTCAGGTTCCGAGTCCTTCCTAATAGAATTCATTATTCTAAAATAAGTGTTTTGTTGAAAGATGTATGCACTCTAAATGTGTTCCAACTGTTCCTATCATATCATAATTCCCTCCGAGAATATAATCCGGTATGATCAATGTACCAAAGGTGTCGCGATTTAAAAATCATGTTTCAATTGCAAGTTAGTATACCTAATTGTGGAAGAGAAGCTCAATGTGATTAAGACCTTCATTTGCTCATATGTGTGCTTAAAGTATTGATTTGAAATGCTCTTATTGATGATAATCCATGGTAACGCTTAAATGTTATAGAGTTGAGTATGAAACATGAAAGACAATTGACGTGCCGAGAATGATATTACAATTGTGGTCCCTAGTTCTAATGAAATGGAAAGATATGTGAATGATTATGAAGTGAGTTGTAAATCCTTTAAATAATACATGATTTTGGAGTATCGGTTAGTCACCGAGTAAGGGTAGGTCTAAATAACCTAACCCCGAAACTATATGTGCCGGTGTAGGAGTGATTGAGGGTTAAATCATTGTGTTGATGTGATTAGATTTTTTCCGCTTATATGGGATGAGATTGATGTGTTGAGATATTTCTCCTTAAATGGGATGAGATTATTGCTAGCTAGATGTGATATGATGTCGACCCACACGACATTGTGGTTAGACATCTTAGCTGATCGGGCTGAGATCGGATGCCATGTCGCGCACGTAGTGGTGTTGTGATTGGATGTCTCGAGGTGAGATGGCTTAGCCGATCGGGCTGAGATCGGACTCCTTGCTAAAATCACGGTGGTGTATCGGTACTAAATATCTCCCAACTTTAAAATAATGAAACTTACCTGAAATTTATCTTTCTCTTAGCTTAGCACTTTAATACGGTTTAAGGCTCTCATTGATTTCATGTTTCCTTCTCATTTTACTGTTACTCGTTCTATTGAAAGGGTTTTTAGTTTTACATACTAGTATTATTCCATATGTACTAATGACCCATTTGCCGGGGGTGCTTCATCTTTAATGGATGCAGGTGGTTCCACAGCAGGCGGTATTGATCAGTGGTAGCAGTACACCCACTCCTCAATTGACTTGGTGAGCCCCCTTCATTTCGGGTCTTATATCTCATGCCCTCTATGCATATTGTTTTGAGGTATAGCTGGAGCCTTATTTTTGGTACTATCACGCTTCTCTTTTTGTATCTATTAGAGGCTCCGTATACATAGTGTGGATTGTACCTCGATTATGGGGAAGTCAAACTAGTAATGTTGTAATTGTATCGCGCGTTCCACTCCCAAACTATAAATGTGTAACGTAATATTTTGGAGACTTATAAATGGCATAACTATTGGCAATTAATTTGGTGTTGTTCACATGAGCTTCTCAATCTAATTAATGAGAATATATCTTCTCTTTACTCATGGGTACGTTCTGGTAGAAGGCATTGTAGAGGCGTGCTTGGCCGAGGTTAGGGCGTGACAAGCTTGGTATCCGATCCCAAGGCTTTAAATTGTCCTAGGATGTCTCAGAGCCGTGTCTAGTAGAGTCCTTCTTATTTGTGTGTTGTCGACTACATATATAATTAGGAGGCAACTTGGGCATTTAGGAATTATTCTGTTCTTTGATGTTCTTGATCGTATAATAGAGATGATTATAAGATTATTCCTCCTCGAACTCGTGCATTACTCTAATTTTCCTTATATGGCACCTAGGAAGAAAGCAAGAACTGGTAAAGGAGCCAATGCCACCCCAGGAGTGATAGTTGATTCTATACCTGATGATGCGGGTGAGCACCCGAGGGGTGAGGATATTCCCCCAGCTACAACACCGCTTGATTCTACTACTCCTGCTTCAACTACACCAATCCCAACTCCTACCAAGGGTGCAGTTGTTCAACCTCCTGCCCCAACTTCCAGTCCCAGTGTCTCTGATGGGGATATTAGGGGAGCCATACAGATGTTGACTCAGATAGTGGCTTCCCAGACCCAGAGATCGAATGTTGCACCTACTTTTTCATTTCAGCCAGGGGATTCCGCTAGTTCTAGGGTGGACATGTTCTTCAGTTGGATCCTCCAGTGTTCATAGGTACTGATCCTGAGGAGGACTGACAGAACTTTACTTATGAGATGCACAAGACCCTTCGAGTTATGCGTGCTACTAATACAGAGGGAGTGGAGTTGGACTCCTACCTCCTGAAAGGGGTGGCCTCTTCTTGGTTTGAGTTATAGGAGGACTCCCGTGAGAAGGGGAGCCCTTCGGCGAGGTGGAGTGGGTTTGCCAACACCTTCATTGACCATTTCTTGTCCGCCGAGACTAAGGCAGCCCATGTCGCTGAGTTTGAGAGCCAGAAGCAGGGTAGCATAAGTGTGTGAGAGTATCATATGTGGTTCGCGCACTTGTCCATGTATGCCATTTGCATATTTCCCACTATGGAGGCAAGAGTGCACCGGTTTGTGCAGGGCCTCAGCCCCAAGGTTATCATTGAGGCTGCTACAGCTGCATTGAATTCTAATATGAACTAAGGGATGATGGTGGCAATTCCTCAAGATGCGGAGACCCGCAAATTGAAGAATAGAATGGAGGGTCGTCAGGGACATCCCAGCCCTTTACTTAGTCTTTGATCAGTGCACAGCCAGCAGGCCCCAGTGCACAGCCAGCAGGCCCCAGTCAGCAGCAGCGGAGTCATTTCAGGACCAGTTAGGGCAATAGGGGATCCTACAAGTAGGGTCGGCCTGGAAGGAGATTCCAGCAGCAGCGTAGGCCCCCATGCCTTAGTTGTGGGAAGATATATTTTTGGGTCTGCTTCACGGACCAGCCGATATGCTACGGGTGCGGTATCAGGGGTCGCATTCAGAGGGATTGTTGTTTGTCCCACCAGACTGTGAGAAGAGGTACGGCACAACCATCCGATTCTGCCGCCACTATATCTGCAACACCTTCTCCAGTTCGAGGCACTCCAGCACCCATAGAGCATGATGCAGTTAGGGCTGGTGCACAGAGTTTCATAGGACCCAACCGTTTCTATGTTATGAGGGGTCACCAGAGTTTTGAGGCTTCTCCAGATGTTGTCACATGTATATTGACTTTCCAATATCATGATGTATATGCCCTTATTGATCCCGGTTCCACTTTGTCATATGTCACTCCCTATGTTGCTATGGAATTTGGGATAGAACCGGAATAGCTTCATGAGTCGTTCTATATATCTACTCCAGTTGGTGAGTCTATTGTGGTCACGCAGGTTTATAGGGATTGTGTCGTCATGGTGTATGGTTGGGACACCATGGCTGATCTCATTGAATTAGGAATGGTCGTTTTTGATGTAATAATGGGGATGGATTGGCTTTATTCATGTTTTTCCAAGCTTGATTGTCGAACTAGGACCGTTAGGTTTAAATTCACAAATGAGCCATTTATTGAATGGAATGGGGATGATATAGTGCCGAAGGGTGGTTTTATCTTAAGGCCACGAAGATGATCAATAAAGGGTGTATTTACCTTATGGTTTGGGTTACTGACACTGATTCTGAGGTTCCTACACTTGAGTCTGTGCCAATGGTGAATGAATTTCTGGAGGTCTTTCTTGATGGCCCATTGGGATCCCACCAGATAGGAAGATTGATTTTGGAATTGATGTGATGCCAGGTCACATCTTATATCTATTCCACCCTATATAATGGAACTAGCAGAATTGAAGGAACTAATGGAGCAGTTGAAGGACTTGTTAGAGAAGGGTTTCATCCGACCGAATGTTATTCCTTGGGGTGCACCAGTTCTCTTTGTAAGGAAGAAAGATGGGTCTTTGAGAATGTGTATTGACTGTCAGCAACTCAACAAGGTCACAATTAAGAATAAGTACCCACTACCAAGGATAGCTAACTTGTTTGACCACTTACAGGGTGTTAAGTATTTATTCAAGATTGACCTAAGATCAGGGTATCACCAATTGAAGATGAGGGAACAGGATATTGCGAAAACAACTTTCATGACCCGATATGGGCACTTCAAATTTTTGGTAATGTCTTTTTGGCAAACAAATGCCCCACCAGCTTTTATGGATCTTATGAATCGAGTCTTCAAGCCTTTTATTGACTCCTTTGTGATAGGTTTCATTAACGATATTCTTGTATATTCACGAAGTCAAAAGGACCATGTCGATCATCTCAGGGCAGTTCTACAGACACTATATTAGCACAAGTTGTATGCAAAGTTTTCGAAGTGTGAAATTTGGCTTGAATATGTCATATTCTTGGGTCATGTCATCTCCAGACAAGGAATTAAGGTTGATCCGCAGAAGATCGCAGTTGTGAAGAATTGGCCGAGGACTACAACACCAATTGAGATTTCTAGATTCTTGGGCTTAGCTAGGTATTACATAAATTTTGTGTAGTGGTTCTCTACCCTTGCCTCCCCATTTACTAAATTGACGTAGAAGGTAGTTAAGTTCCAATGGTGCTTGTGAAAAGAGCTTCCAGGAGTTGAAATCAAGATTGACTACAACACCGGTGTTGACCCTACCAGAAGGTACATATGGGTTTGTGGTATATTATAATGCTTCAAGAATCGGACTAGGGTGTGTATTGATGCAACATGGCAAGGTGATCGCTAACACCTCTAGGCAGCTCAAAAATCATGAGAAGAACTATCCAACACATGACTTAGAGCTCGCGGCGGTGGTTTTTACATTAAACATTTCGCGTCATTATTTGTATGGGGTCCATATGGATATATTCACGGACCATAAGAGCCTTCAATATATTTTCAAACAGAAGGAATAGAATCTAAGTTAGAGAATATGGCTTGAGTTACTCAAGGACTACGATGATATTCTATATCATCAGGTGAAGGCTAATGTCGTAGCGGATGCTCTTAGCCAAACATCCATGGGTAGTTTGGCTCACTTAGAGACATATCAATGTTCGTTGGCTAAGGAAATTCACCAGTTTTCTAGTATTGGAGTTTTTCTTGCGGACTCTAGTGAAGGAGGATTAATTGTGAAACATATGGCCGAATCATCGCTTGTTGTGGAAGTCAAGGAGAAGCAGTACGACGATCCGTTGTTGGTACAGTTGAAGGAGGGAATTCATAAACATAAGACTATGGTTTTTTCACTTGGCATGGATGATTGTATGCTAAGGTACCAAGGGCAATTATGTGTTCCTGATGTAGATGGTCTTTGGGAAAGAATCATGATCGAGGCTCACACTTCCAGGTATTCCGTGCATCCATGTTGTACAAAGATGTACCATGATCTTAAGGAAGTCTACTAGTGGAACGATATGAAGAGGAATGTAGCGGAATTTGTGGCAAGATGTCCACATTGTCAACAAGTAAAGGCTGAACATCAAAAGTCTGGTGTGTTGGCACAGAACATAGAAATTCCGATGTGGAAATGGGAGATGATCAATATGGATTTTGTGGTGGGACTACCTCGCATGCCTCACAAGTTCGACTAGATTTAGGTGATTGTGGACCGACTTACCAAATCGGCACACTTCTTACTTGTTAAGGCTACCAACACTGTGAAACAGTATGCTTAGTTGTATATGAAGGAAATAGTCAGGTTGCATGGCACTCAAGTTTCTATTATCTCCGATCGAATGTCACATTTCACAGCTAAATTTTTGAGGAAATATCAGCAAGGTTTGGGTAATCAAGTGAATCTTAGTACAACTTTCCATCCACAGATCGACGAGCATGTAGAGCGGACCATTCAGACGCTTGGGGGTATGTTACGCGCTTTTGTTATCAATTTTAAGGGTAGCTGGGATGATCACTTTCCATTCATAGAATTTGCCTACAACAACAGTTATCATGATAACATTCAGATGGCGCCATTCGCGGCTCTATATGGCAGGAGATCATGATCTCCTATTGGGTGGTTCGAGATTGGGGAAGTAGAGTTGATAGGGCCCGAACTCGTGCATCAAGCTATGGAGAAGGTTAAGATCTTTAAGGAATTGTTGAAAATTTCCCAAAGCCATTAGAAGTCCTATCAGGATGTACATCATAGGGAATTGGTGTTCCAAGAGGATGATTGGGTATTCTTGAAGGTTTTCCCCATAAAGGGTATAATGTGATTTGCTAAGAAAGGAAAATAGTGTCCGAGTTATGTTTGACCATATAGAATCATTCAGAGGATTGGTCAGGTGGCTTATAGGCTAGAACTACCTCTAGAGATGTCTTTAGTGCACCCGGTGTTTCATGTATCCATGTTGAAGAAGTTAGTTGGAGATCTGTCGCTTATTGTTCCAGAGGAGACTATAGAGGTTAACGAGGAATTGACTTATGAAGAGATTTTAGTTACCATTCTTGATAGGCAAGCCTTAATGCTGAGAAACAAATAGATTGCCTTCGTGAAAGTGTTATGGCGAAAGCAACAGGTCGAAGAGGCCACCTAGGAAGCTGAGGAAGAGATGAAGAAGGCGTATTCTCATTTGTTTGAGTAGCTATGTACTTGTGTCCATGAAAAATGTTAAAAGCTAACTTTCTACAAATTATGTTTCCCCTGTACAACTTATGTTAAGGATACTCTTTTTTAATGTAATGTTTATGGCATTGTGGCCGGTGTTGTTTCCATGTTGATTTACATCGTTGTGTTGTGGTTATGTTTCTAGGACTGGTTCTGGGATTCTCTAGTAGGTAGATAGGCCCAATTACAGGGGAGACTCTTGCGAAAGTTTTTAAAATTCAGGGAGTTAGGAAAGAATTTGGAACTGCTGGTGTGAGAAGTAACAGTGGGGTCACATTGGATGCTAATTGCGGATTTTGACCCTCATTCGAGGACGAATGATCCTAAGCGGGGAAGGATGTGAGGCCGCGTAAAATTTCACCTAAAACCTAGGGTTTTGGGGAGTTGAAGAAAAAATGTTGCATAATAGGGCATTTATACGATCCATTATGCGGCTACAGAACTTCTCCGCGGACCGCAGATCCGCCGTGGAGAGAAGCACAAAAATGGGCCAATTTTGGAGTTTGTTTTGCGGTCAAATATACGATCGCATAATCGTTTCTTGGGCCGCACATCCGTCGCATAACCAACATGAAGAGTTTAGAAGGGAGATTCTGCGGTCCATTTTGTCGTCGCATAATTGATATGTGGGTTGCAAACTGGACCAGAGTAGCCCAGTTTTTGGGACCATTGTTGCGGTCCATGTTGCGGTGCACAAACCTGATCTATGGTGCACTCTACGACCATAGAGTTGAGTTTGAAGGGTCCGTTTTCAAAATTTTAAAATCCGACCCCATTTGATTAAAAGCCATTGGGTCTCATTTAGAAGGCAAAGATCTTCATTTTTAGAGTGAGGGAAGTGCTCTAGAGAGAGAGGAGGAAGCCTAAGTTCTTTGTTCATCAACCCTTGCTCAAGATTTGAAATTCAACAAGTAAAAATTGCAAGGTCTTCATCCAAGACGTAAGGTTCTACTCTCTAGACCTCAATTCCGGGATTGGACTGAAAGTAGGTAATGAGAAGTGCGATTCTTCAGTATTATTTATGCATGCATGTACCATCAAGGTTGGTGGGAAGTTTATTGAGCTCAAATGGGTAAACATTGGGTTGTGGGATTAAGGATTCCACCATAGGAGAACCTTGAAACCTTAATGCACACCTAGTGCTTGATAAAATGCTCAAATCAGTTGAAACCCCGAATATCTTCCTAATTATGGTTCAAATTTGTCATGTTTCTAATAGATTGAAGTCGCAAGTATTCTTGGATCATTGTAGTAATGTAAGGAAGCATAAGCGAGGTATGTTGGCTAAACTCTTCTTATAGAATCTATTTCCACGATATCCTCGCAAGTTGCGACTATGGTTAGCTCAATTTCTTATTTCTCATGTTTTGAGTCCTTCCTAATAAAATTGATTATTCTAAAATAAGTCTTGTGTTGAAAGATGTATGCACTCAAAATTTGTTCCAAATGTTCCTATCAGATCATGATTCACTCCGAGAATGTAATATGGTATGATCAATGTACAAAAGGTGTTGTGATTTAAAATCATGTTTGAATTGCAAGTCAGTATACCTAATTGTGGAAGAGAAGCTCAATGTCTTTAAGACCTTTGTTTGCTCGTATGTGTACTTAAAGTCTTGATTTCAAATTCACTTATTAATGATAATCCCTGGTAACACTTGAATGTTATAGAGGTAAGTATGAAATATAAAATGCAGTCGACATGCCGAGAATGATATTACAATCG
This sequence comes from Nicotiana tabacum, assembly GCF_000715075.1. Lineage (NCBI taxonomy): Eukaryota > Viridiplantae > Streptophyta > Magnoliopsida > Solanales > Solanaceae > Nicotiana > Nicotiana tabacum. The sequence continues at coordinate 18,465 of NW_027438376.1, read as the reverse complement.
TGGCCACTAGTGCCAATGAAATGGGAAAATATGTGAAAGATTATGAAGTGAGTTGTAAATCCTTTAAATAATACATGCTTTGGGAGTATCGTTTAGTAACCGAGGAAGGGTAGTTCAAAATAACCTAACCCCGAAACTACACATGCCAGTGTAGGAGTGATTGAAGGGTAAATCCCCGTGTTGATTTTATGAGATTGTTTTCCCCTTATATGGGATGAGATTGATTTGTTGAGATATTTCTCCTTAAATGGGATGAGATTACTGCTAGTGAGGTTTGATAAAATGTCGACCCAAACCGAATTATGGTGAGACGGCTTAGCAGATCGGGCGTAGATCGGACGCCATAGCACATGGTGGTGTTGTGGTTGGCTGTCTCGAGGTGAGATGGCTTACTTGATCGGGCTGAGATCGGACTCCATGCTAAAAGCACGGTGGTGTATCGGTACTAAAGATCTCCCAACTTCAAAATATTGAAACTTACCTGAAATTTATCTTTCTCTTAAGTTGGCACTTTAATACTATTTAAGGCTCTCGTTGATTTCATGTTTCCTTCTCATTTTACTATTACTTGTTCTATTGGGAGTGTGTTTAGTTTTACATACTAGTACTAATTCCATATGTTCTAACGTCCCCTTTGCTGGGGGCGGTGCATCTTTAATGGATGCAGGTGGTTCCACATTAGGCGGTATTGATCAGTGATAGCGGTACACCCTCTCCTCAGCTGACCTGGTGAGCCCCCTTCATTTCGGGGTCTTATATCTCCTATCCTCTATGTATATTATTTTGAGGTACAGCCGGAGCCTTGTTTTCGGCTCTATCGCGCTACTCTTTTTGTATCTATTAAAGGCTCCATAGACATAGTGCGCGTTGTACCTTGATTATGGGGAAGTCAAACTTATAATGTTGTAATTGTATCACGCGTTCCACTCCTAAACTATGAATGTGTAATGTATTGTTTTGGAGACTTATAAATGGCATAATTATTGGTAATTAATTTGGTGTTGTTCACATGATCTTCTCAGTCTAATTAATGAGAATATATCTTTTCTTTACTCTTGGGTATGTTCGGGTAGAAGGCATTGTACATGCTTGCTTGGCCGGGTTATCTCGGTTGAGCACCGGTCGTGCTCCCCGAGGTCGGGTCGTGACACAAAAATGCCTTGATTAAAGTATTAAGTAAAGTTTATGTGCCTACCAGTATCACTAGCGGGGAGATGGCTAACATGGTAGGACATGTACTAGAGAGTCACAAAATTACTTTCCACGAAGTGAGCTACCGCTAGAAGGGTTGAGTCACAACAAAGCATTGCTTATCACTGTGCAATTTGAAGATAAGTTCATTGCCAGTGTCTTGATAGATGGAGGTTCGTGCCTGAACATATGCTCACTGACTACTTTGAAAAGACTTGAAAAGGCCTACATGAGAAACGGATGGGAGGCATTAATGTGAAGGTGTTCGATTGATCTTAGAGAGCCAGTATTGGGGAAATCAATCTTTATATTCAGATGGGTGCGACCTGGTTTGATGTCAAAACCCAAGTGCTAGAGATATCCTCCACCTACAACTTGTTATCGGTAAGACCATGGATACACGTATATGGGTTAGTTGATTTTACTCTGCCCCGGGTTGTGAAGTTTAAGAGGAATAATCAAGAGGTAATTATTTATGGGGATGGAAGCAACCTTATCTACACCAACCATACCGTGCTAGTTATCGAGAATAGTAGGAAATTGGGAGGAGAAACATAGAACCGCATTGAGCGGGTAAATGCAAGAAAGTGAAGTTTCCTAGTAGTTCGGTAGACTTTCAAAGATATGTATAGAATTCTTCGTACTGATCCGCAAGACTCTACTAAACCTGCTCATGACTCGTGAGACCTAAGCAACCTAGTGCCCTTATACTAACTTGTCACAAACAAACTCCCATTGGAGCCGCGATGGTGCCTAACACTACTTGCCAGCAAGCCAACGGTCTCATAATATCTTATTCATTTGAATATATCATAAGTATCTGATAACAATAATTGAAAATTTTCTACAACCATCCCAAAAACTGGTGTCAATGAGTACATGTGCACTACTGAGTATCAAACATAAACAAATCTCTAGTAGAACTGTCTGAGTAATAGAATAGTACTGAAGAAATTAAAGGAAAAGAGAGTCAATGCATGTTGTCGTCATAGCACCCTTTAAGTCTCCAACCAGGTACAAGCATGGATCTAGCGATCACCACGTGCTGATGCACCTGGATCTGCACACGAAGTGCAGAGTGTAGTATGAGTACAATCGGCCCCATGTACTCAATAAGTAACAGAACTACCCTTGGGCTGAAAGCAGTCACGAGCTCAGAAGAAGATAGTCAGTTTCCAATGTAATGACAACAAAGGTATAATAATGACAATAACAATAAATAACTCAAAGGAATTAACATAGTTGACTCGTTCATATTACAGAAATTTAGACATGATTTCATGTTCAAAACCGATAGGAACAAGTCAGGTACAACTAGCATGGGGAATGGTATATCTCTATACCTACACGTCAAATATGCATGTCAAATGAATGATTTTACAGTGATATTCCCAATCACTCATTACTGTACAGGTGTCTGGCATCAATGCCCCTCACCAATGTACATGTACATATCATTATGCCTGCGCTAACTATTGATATGTCAGATTCCTCAGGGGCGAATCCTACCCAATCGCTAATCAAAGCCAATAAGGGCTAATGCGGCATGCAGCCCAATCCACATAATAATAATAGTAATAAACCTGAAATGGCCCGCTGCAGCGTGCAGTCCGATCAATAATAACACTCTCAACACGACCCTAAGGCCCACCTCAATCATCAATATCTCAAGTCTCAAGGGCTCACATTCTCATACCACTCAGACCAACAATGATAACATGCGATGTAACAATGAATTGATGAAGATAGACTGAGATATGATATGCAAATGAAGAACCATGACTGAGTGTAAAATTACTATTAACGCATATAACTCAAACAACGTAAATAGTGTCATTATGTCTCAATCGAATAAGCACATAGCCTAAACATGATTTCTAAAATGAATCAAAGCTCAATTACTCTAACAAGTAGGAATTACACGGATAACATAAGACTTGAAAGCAACACCGTAAACAAATCAATTGTTCACACCCATACGCCCGTCACCTAACATGTGTGTCACCCCAACGCAACACAAATAACATGTTTTCCAAGGATAAATACCCTCAATTCCAAGTTTAGAAATGTTACATACCCCAAAACGCGTAAAGCAATACTCCAACAAGCCTTGCCTCGTGAATCGGCCTCCAAACGACAAGAATATAGTAAAATCAACTTAATATAATCAATACGTGCTATGGGAATTGATTCCATATGTAAAGCTAAGATCTTTAACAAAAAATCAAAAAGTCAACCCCGGGCCGTACCTCGGAACCCGACCAAATTCAAAAAATCCGAACTCCTATTCAATTACGGGTCCAACCATACCAAAATTATTTAATTCCAACCACAAATTGACCCTCAAGTCATCACATCTCACTCTCCAACAACATAGTCTAAACACCCCAAATTTCACTTCATATCTGCAATCTCTCCTCAACCAAGCCGACATCGCAGAAGTGCACAAGTTCCCGCAACTGCTGCCAGCGCCTCGTAGGTGCGCTTACAGCAGACTTGAACCCATCAGCATTTCCTTAAGTCTAAATTTCAATCTGAATCACACCTAAGGCCCTCAGGATACCATCCAAACACACCAACACGTCCTAAAACACTATATAAACATAGTCAAAGCCTCAAATCACATCAAACAACATCAAAATCATGAATCACATCAATGAAATAAATGAACTTCCAACTTCTAAAAATGTTGCTGAACCGCATCAAATAAACTTCGAATGGCCTCAAATTTTGCACACTAGTCCCAAATGAGACAACATACCTATTCCAACTTCAGCAACCAAAATCCAAACCCGGTACCAAAACATTCTACACTCGGTCAAACCTCTCAAACTTCCAATCCTTCAACTTTCCAACTTTCGCCAAAAAGCACCAAACAAACCTACGGACCTTCGAATCAATATCCTAACATATGCCTAAGTCCAAAATAACCATACGAAGCTATTAGAACCATCAAAACTCAATTACACAGTTGTCTACATGAAAGCCAAACTCTTGTTAACTCTTTCAACTTAAGCTTCCAACATTGGGACTAAGTGTCCCGATTCACTCCAAAACTTCCCCGAAACAAATCCAACCACCCTGAAAGTCACATAACCACAATAAACATAGAAGATACAATAAATAGGGTAACAGGGCTACAATAAACAAAAAGACCGGCCGCGTCATTACAATACCCATGATCTTCCACCTCTTGAACATTTTAGTAAAGATGGTGCAGATCATGCCCCCAAGATCCCCAAAAAGAATGTTGTTTTCCCATCAGGATAAAACCACCATCTAGTGATATTGAATCAACAATAAATTGGCAGTCCAAAAATTCTATTTATCAAAATAGAATCTTGAACAACATAGATAGCACTTTTAAAAATATTACACACGCTCATAATAAAATGCTTAGCAAAGTGGAAAAATATTGAGAAAAAAGTTGAATAGGTTGTAGAGAAACCTTCTCAGCATGCAAAACTCATCAAAGCCTTAGAGCACAAGTTAGCTAGCTTGCAGTACGATATTTGTCCGCCGCTTACTTCTCTTTTCCATTTCTTCCAGTAGCAGCAAAAAGAGATAGTCTCTTTAAGAGAACAAATAAACCTCACGAAAACTGATCACTTTGTTCCCAGACACCCAGAAGTTCTCAGGTCACTTCTCTTCCCCCCAAGTATACTTCTCTTCCCAAAGCTATTCCCTTCCTCAGCAATATTTTCATGTAACACTCCATATCTTTTGATTAGGCATGAATGTGTAAAATGAGTACACAGAGTGACGTGCATAAGATTCATAAAATCGACAAAGTTTATGGAAGGTCTGTCTTCCAGCTTTATCAAGTGAAAATCTATTAGGAATTCAAGAAAACATAAAGCACTAACGTTGTAGTCCTTTGAAATGCCCGAATGGATCTCCGTGTAATAATTTACGTGTTTTTTACTAGACAATGCACAGTATGCATGCTCAGCTCCGCGCTCAGCCATCACGTGCACGACAACACACTCGTTGCAGTGCCACCGCCCTTGCTGCACGTTCAAGTGCGCAGTTGGGCCTCAACTGCATGGCCGCGCACCTGAAGGGTCATGTTTAAGGTCCTACCTTGTTCCCTCTACCCAGACCCATAAAGTTTCTATAGAGAGGGAAGATCTCGAGAACCCAACATCCTCCAAGGTCTCTCCATCATCCAAGGTAAGTTCTAATGTTGATTCTAAGTATATTTCAATTCACCAACACCTTATTAATATGGGTAAACCATTCAAATCATTATGTATTCGATTGAGATATTGTTGTCGAGAAAAGAAACCCTAGAACTCAAATTCAAGATGATTGAACGATCACCCTCTAATTGGTTATAGCATCGGATTAATGATTATAGACTCTAAGTTTATGAGATATGAGTTGATGGGTTTGATAGAAAAGCATGAACGGTTATAGGTTTGGGTTGTTGTGTTGCACCCCGAAAAAGTTTGAAGTACTAAAGTGTTATTAAGAAAGTTGATGTGTGCTAATTATATTATTTTATGTATAGATGAGGACTATTAATATGATGGATATCAATTTGATATGATAATAAGTGTACGAGGCATATTTTAAGTGATGCGGGTTCTAAGGAGAGCCCTAAGTCTAAGTCAAGTTGGAAATTACATGATAGACTAAAGTTTCAAATGAGTACGCACAAGACCAAACTTTGGGCAAGCATATCTACATATATATAAGGGGTTATGTGATTAACACCTTTCAAATTAAAGACCTTTGAGTCTAGTTTCTAACGCCTCAAACCGTTTGTTATTTGGACACTCCTACAAGAAGTTATGACAAAATTATCAAAGGTTAGCAGAATGTGATTCTGCGGCCAATTCTGCGAAAGCAGAATGGTCACAAAACTGACAAGTTTAGCCTAGTTCTGGACACTAGTTTTGCGGTCCATTGTGTGGACCGCATACCCATTCTGCAGTCCATTCTACGACCACAGATCTGAGTTCGGAGAGTTCATTTTTCTATTTTTATAACCCGACCCCATTTTGATAAATAGCCTTTAGTCCTCATTTTGAAGACAAAAACCAGATATTTTTAGATAGAAGTGAGAGTGTTCTATAGAGAGGAAGAAGCTCAAGTGCTTTGTTCATCAAGAGCTTGTCCAAGCTTGGAATTCCAATAAGGAAATTTCACAAGATCTTCACTCAAGAGGTAAGGATCTAACCCTAGTCTTTAATTTTGCATTTGGGGTAAAAGATGGGTGATAGGGAGTATGATTCTTGGGTGTAAGAGTATTATTTATACATGCATGTACTGATAAGGTTTGTGCGAAGATTGTAGAGCTCAAATAAGTAAGGATTGGTTTGTGAAGTGAAATAAATCTTGTGGAAGAACCTTGTAACCCATTTGCACACCTAGTGTTTGATAAAATGCTTGAATTAGCCGAGATCAAGAATATCTTCCTAATTATGGTTCACTTTTGTTATGTTTCTAATTAGATTGTAGTTTCAAGGATTTCTAGAACATTGTAGTAATTTAAGGAAAGTTCAAAGTGAGGTATGTTGGCTGAACTATTCTCTTAGAATTGAATTCCATGATGTTCTCGTAAATTTCAAGTATGATTGGTTCATGTTCCTTATTCTTATGTTCTGAGTTGTTCCTAATAAATTCAATCATCCTGAGTAAGCAAAGTGTCGAGAATTATGTATTCAAAATGTGTTCTGAATGTTCCTATCACATTATGTTATCCTTCGGGAATGTGTTCAAGAATGATATGTGTGTTAAAATGTTGTGGCTTTGAGTCGTGTTTCAAATGTAAGCTAGTATGCCAAACTGTGTGAGAAAAACTCAATATGCTTAAGACTCTTAGTTGCTCATATGTGTATCTAAAGTCATGATTGGAAATGTCTTATTGTTGATAATCTATAAAGATGGTTGGAAGTGAAATAAGTGAATTGGGGATGCCCATATGTGGTTGTTTTAACTAATGTTATGCGTTGTCAGTAGTTTCAATGTGTTTTGTCTTCTTACTTATTCTTGGGTAGAAATTGTGTATTTCCCTTTTTGTGGATAAGTGATTCAATAGTAAATGATGTGTTACTCGTTTATGATTTTAACTTGTGCTTCGATTGCCAACCATTTTACTCCATTTTTTGGAAAGAAATCCATTGTGTTTAAAGTCTTCATTACTAATGAACTTAAAGTTGTGATTTTCAGAATATTATATGTGTTGATATTTATGATTATGATACATGATAGGGATGAAATAAAAGTGCAGAATATCAAATATGGCCACCGTGCCTTGAATAATGAATCTTGTGAATGGCCAAAAGAGCCAAGGGAATATTTTTGTTGTGATTGGTTGAAAGTACTAATGGAGATTTATACAATGTGAAAGATTATGAGGTAAATATATTTGTATTTATATTTTCTTTGTGTGCAAACCATAAATGTTTTTGGGAGTATCGATAGTCACTGAGGAAGGGCAGGTTGAAATAACCTAACCCCGAAACTACACGTGCCGGTGTAGGAGTGGATTGTGATTATTCCCCTTATTTGGGATGAGATTGATGTGATAAAATAGTTTCCCCTTAGTTGGGATGATATGATTGATAGTAAAGGATGATGTCGATCCACACGGCATTGTGGTGAGATGGCCTAGCCGATCGGGTCATGATCGGATGCCATGCCGCACACATGGTGGTGATTGTGCTTGAAATTGTAATTGAAATTATGATTGTGGTTGATGTCTCGGATGAGATGGCCTAGCCGATCCGGTCGTGATCAGACTATGTGCTAAAAGTACGGTGGTATTGGTATTGTGAAGATTGGTATTGTGAACGGTGATATTGTGAACAATGGTATATCGGTGCTAAAGATCTCCCAACAAAAAATAATATTATCTTTGTATTTTTTAAATTAATATGTCTTAACTTGGAAATTGGATATCATTGATTGTTGATTGTTGTTTCCATGGTTTTCCTTTTTTATATTGGCATTCTATTTTGAAAGAGGACAGTTAGCTTTACATACTAGTACTTTTCCATATGTACTAACATCCCTTTTATCGGGGGCGCTGCATTTTCAATGGATGCAGGTGGTTCATCAGCGAGTACCTTTGGTCCTCATTAGCGGTCACTCTCTATTCAGCAGGTTTTGCTGAGCCCTACTCTATTCCGGGCTTTAAGTCATCTTACGTTATATTTTGTACTATGAGGTATAGCCGGGCCTTGTCACCGACACTTCCATTCTTCACTTCTGTTGCACTTGAAGTCTCCGTAGACAGGTTGTGGGTGGTATTCAATTTTGGGAATCGAACTAGAAATGTTGGTCTTTGGAAAACATGTTTTTCATTATATCTATAAACTTGTAATAATTTGGAAATTATAAATGAAGCTGCTAATGGAAATGAAATGGAAGTTGCTAATGAAATGTTTTCAATGTTTTATTAATGGAGTACATCTCCTCTTTATTCATGGATGAGTTTGGGTAGAAGGAAATCTAGCAGGCTTGCTCGGCCGGGTTCATTCGGTTGAGCATCGGTCGCGCTCCTCTATTTCGGGGTGTGACAAACTTGGTATCAGATCCAGGTTTTAAAGTGTCCTAGGTTGTCTCGGAGCCATGTCTGGTAGAGTCCTTCTTATTGGTGTGTTGTCGACCACATCTATAATGAGGAGGCTACTTGGAAATTTAGGAATTTCACACTTCTTGGTACTCCAGATCGTGCGATATAGCTCAAGATAGGAAGCTAATTTCCTCATCATGTCTCATTTTCCATATGAGTAACCCACGAGTTCGAGCTAGCGAGGAGGGGATGGAAGAGCCAGTTGCTAGGAGAAAATATCCTTGACTCAATTAATGTGACCACACCACCAGATCATGTGGTGAGAACACCTAAGAAACGAAAGAGGTTTGTTCCATTAAGCCAGAATGCTAGATTAGTAAGAAGCGCCACTTAGGGACGTGTTGGATGACTCTTGATATATGTTTTTGTAGTGGAATGAGATGGCACAAGAAAAACAAATTCCATAGGTTGGGTACACCTAGACCGGTCTGCCTGATATGCGGGAGGGAGCATTGTGCGTCATGTTATGAGTATGCTCAGGAGTGTGTTAAGGCTGGTAGGCTTGGGAAATTCCAAAGGCCCATACAGAAAACTGTTACAGAGATTTTTACTCCCGATAGGAAGGACTGGAGAAAAGATAAGATGGATTCTTATGACTTATGAAAAAAGAGTAAATATTAGGTGAGTGGGGCGAGTCAGGTTAGCGAACCTCATACCAGTTGTGTGAAATGTAGGAGATGTCATTCGGGGGGTATGTCAGTATAGTACCAATGTATGTTATGGATGTGGATTCGAGGGGCATCAGTTAAGGTACTGTCCTGTCAACCTAAAGTCATCAAGTAAGTCACTCCTTAGTACATCATTATTAACTTGCGTAATTTTTCCTTCTTGTATATGTACATATATATGGTCTTAACAAGACGCTGCATCACAAAACATTCCATGTACTTACTTTCTGAATGAGACGCATTATTCGTGAAGCCACTCTATCACAAATTCTCTTATTTACAACATCTTGTGGAATTGAGCTCTATAATTATTTCCTTGAAGTGAGTTATAACCCTAGGATAATAATACCCATTTATTTCCCCAAGTTCTCAACAAAGGGCTATACCTGATAAATTTCTTATAGGACCTTCTTATTCAAATGGATAACATCTGCTCACTTATGCTTATGCATGCACCATCATAAAGTTTACATATGTGGTATTAAATCCAATGTATAGCGGCGTAGTGTTGAGATCCTTCTTGAGCCACTATTTTTCTATCATATGTGTACATCTCAATTGAAAGGGGTCACTTGTTCGCAATAAACTTTCTGGGAAATTTGAGATTTTCCCAAATTCGTCACAGGAAGATCTTTTTGTTGGCCCATCTTAGTATGACTTTGATGTCCACTTAGATCATTCCTTAGTAAGTGGCTCACTTTGTTCCTAGTATTGTAGTTTCCCATGAAGTGGCCTGGTATGGCAGCTTGAGAGTTGTTATGATAGAAACATGTCTGGCTCATAGCAAATTGTTCATTCTCTCTAACCAATATATGATTTCACCTCCATATTAAGATGTCCTAGCAATGTGGTTTCACTCATGAAAGGTTGAAATTAGATGCTTTCAGATTTAGGCACATATCGTGAGCATATTGATTCGAAAGACAAGTTTATCATATCTCTAGTCCTCTCGTATAAGATCTACTATTGGCAAGGGTTAAACTGTTAGAATGATAAATATTTCATTGTCTTGTGGCATATCTATTCCCTGTGTTAGTTAATGTTAAGAGTGTAATGCAACTACATGTATTTTGAAACCCATATCAAATTCAGGGTGCCAGAATATTCTCACTTCGAGTTAAACTGATTTTCTCTACATTCAAAGAGGCGACTGGTGTCACGTACTTGGATATTTCTCTTTGAGGTCTACTATTGCCGAACAAGGCACATATGGAATGAAACAACTGTTGTTATCCTTTTCATGACTCATAGTCTTCCAAGAATAACTGATGCTAATGTCTTTATCCTCCCTATCATGCCTCTCATAGATCACATGTCTAAAATAATTCACTTCTTTTAGATTTTAAGATCATGTACATGGTCCCTACATTATCAATACCTACTAATATTTAAAAAATATTCCAACCCGATCTCGGACCTCATTTTTCCTATTTATAGTAACCTATGGGGGTTGAAGATTCAAACATGTCAAAGAAGAAGCATCATCCCGTGATCAAATATATTGGATAGGAAGTTCTATGTTCATATGCAAGCTAGCACACCTTAGAGTAATTGTTGGAGGTCGCCAAAGGTTTAATGGGGTGTTCGGCGTAGGGATTTAGAGTTGAATAAAGTGAACGGGTTATTCTCAAGATTTTCACTATGAATATATTGGGTGAATTGTTAAGGAAGGTAAAGTATGTGTAGTCTGAGTATGATGTATCCCTATTATTGTCCTCCGTGTACCCGGTGTTTCATGTGTCTATGTCTAAGAAGGTAGTTGGACATACTTTGTCTATCGTTCTGTTGAAAGCTAGTGAAGGTGAAGTTAATGGATAATTGGATTATGAGGGGTATCTATTTTCCATCTTTGTTGGATAAGTCCAAGAGTTGAGATTATCTACGTTGTTGGCTAAACTACTCTCTTATAATTGAATTTCATGATGTTCTCGTAAGTTTCAAGTATGGTTGGTTCAAGTTTCTTATTCTCATGTTTCGAGTTGTTCCCAAAAAATTCAATCGTCCTGAGTAAGCAAAGTGTCGATAATTATGTATTCAAAATGTGTTCCGAATGGTATTATCACATTATGTTATCCTTCGGGAATGTGTTCAAGAATGGTATGTGTGTTAAAATGTTATGGCTTTGTGTCGTGTTTCAAATGAAAGCTAGTATGCCAAACTGTGTGAGAAAAACTCAATATGCTTAAGACTCTTAATTGCTCATATGGGTATCTAAAGTCTTGATTGGAAATGTCTTATTGTTGATAATCTATAAAGATGGTTGGAAGTGAAATAAGTGAATTGGGGATATAAATTGTGGCCAACGTGCCAAGAGTGAAAGTTATACTTGTGGCTAATGGTGCCAATGAAATGAAATGATGTGAGAAAGATTATAAAAGGGGCTTTGATTCAAATGTTCAAAAATTGACTTTAAAAATAGAATTGCCTAAAAGTTTATGAACTCAAGTGATGCACATATGTGGCTGTTTTAACTAATGCTATGATTTGTAAGTAGTTTCAATGCGTTTTGCATTCTTACATATTATTGGATGGAAATTATGTATTGCCCTTTTTGTGGAAAAGTATTTGAAGAATAAATGATGTGTTACTCATTTATGATTTTAACTTGTCCTTCGATTGCCAACTATTTACTCCATTTCTTGGAAAGAAAACCATTGTGTTTAAAGTCTTCATTACTGATGAACTTAAAGTTGTGATTTCCGGAATATTATATATGTTGATATTTATGATGCTGATACATGAGAGGGATAAAATAAAAGTGCTGAATATCAAATACGGCCACCATGCCTTGAATAATGAATCTTGTGAATGGCCAAAAGAGCCAAGGGAATATTGTTGTTGTGATTGGTTGAAAGTACTAATAGATATTTAACAATATGAAAAATGATGGGGTAAATATATTTGTATTTATGTTATTTTTGTGTGCAAACCAAAAATCTTTTTGGGAGTATCGATAGTCACCGATGATGGATAGGTTGAAATAACCTAACCTCGAAACTATACGTGGCAGTGTAGGAGTGGATTGTGATTATTCCCCTTATTTGGGATGAGATTGATGTGATAAAATTATTTCCTCTTAATTGTGATGAGATGATTGATAGAAAAGGATGATGTCGATCTATATGGAATTGTGGTGAGATTGCCTAGCCGATCGGGTCATGATCGGACGCCAACACATGGTGCTGAATGTGCTGGAAATTGTAACTGAAATTGTGATTGTGGTTAATGTCTCATATGAGATGGCCTAGCCGATCGGGTCGTGATCGGACTTCGTGGTAAAAGTACGGTGGTATTGGTATTGTGAACATTGGTATTATGAACGGTGATATTGTGAACAGTGGTATATCGGTGCTAATGATCTCCCAACAAAAAATAATATTATCTTCGTATTTTGGAAATTAATATATTTTAACTTGGAAATTGGATATCATTGATTGTTGGTTGTTGTTTTAATGATTTATTTTTATGTTGGCATTCTATTTTTAAAGAGGACAGTAAGCTTTACATACTAGTACTATTCCATATGTACTAACGTCCCTTTTGTCGGGGGCGCTGCATTTTGAATGGATGCATGTGGTTCATCAGTGGGCAGCTTTGGTACTCATTTGTAGTCACTCTATTTTCAGCAGGTTTTGGTGATCCCTACTCTATTCGGGGCTTTATGTCATCTTACATTGTATTTTTTACTATGAGGTATAGCCGAGGCCTTGTCACCGACACTTCCATTCTTCACTTTTGTTGCACTTAGAGGCTCTGTAGACATGTTGTGGGTAGTATTTGATGTTGGGAATTGAACTAGAAATGTTGGTTTTTGGCAAACATGTTTTTCATTATATCTATAAACTTGTAATAATTTGGAAATTATAAATGAAGTTGCTAATGGAAATGAAATGGGAGTTGCTAATGAAATCGTTTGAATGTTTGATTAATGGAGTGCATCTTCTCTTTATTCATGGATGAGTTTGGATAGAAGGAAATCTAATAGGCTTACTAGGCCGGGTTCATTCGGTTTAGCGCCGGTTGCGCTCCTCGATTTTGGGGCGTGACATGTTAATTGTTGATTATTGATTAATGGTGTTGTTTATCTTATGGGTGATTAAGAATGATATTGATTATAACAATTTGAGATTTTAGAATTATCTAGGATCAAGAGGATCGGTTATTAGGTGTAGAAATACCATTAATAAAGGCTATGATGCTTTATGCCCACCAAGTGTTTGATAAAATATCTAAGTGACTAAAACATGAGCATGATTTCTAATATTGTTTCCTCTTGTTATATATTTCCATAGTGTATTGTTGAAAGAGGCGACGAATATTGTGATACGCTTAAAAAGGCCAAAGTAAAGGTATGTGAGGCAAAGTCTCTATGTGTGTGAATGTTTTTGAATCTCCATTCGTCTCATTCTTTATGACTATTACGAATCGCATCATAAAGTAATTATTCCTCAATTCCATGAATAGTAGTAGAACTTTTGTTCTCTAGATAACATAGTTTCATAATTCATTCAATATCCCATGAGCCTCAATTATGACATATCAATTTATTATGAATAGGTGTCTCAGTCCAGTTCTATTAGACATTCCAGTATCATGTAGCTCAATATGATTCAGTATTTCACTATCATGTATTGTAGTATGATTCTCAGTTCCTAATTTTAAAACCCTGAATGTTGAACACTTGTATTTGGGCCTCGAAGCCGCAATTTATGCTTTATGAATCTATGGTCCTGAGGCCGTTGTTTATGCTTTATGCATCTTTGGGCCTGAGGCCGCAGTTATGTATATGTATACTTGGGCCCGAGCCCGTAGCTTGTGCACATATATATTGAGAAGAGGGAAGAACACGTTGTAGAGAAGTCTTCTCAAAATGCAGGACCCATCAAAGCCTTGGAGCATGGGTTAGCAATCTTGTAGTACGATATTTGTCCGTTGGGTACTTCTCTTTTCCATTTCTTCCAGCAGAATCAGAAATAGATGGTGTCTTTATGAGAACAAACACACCACTTGAAAAGTGATCACTTTGTGCCCTAGAAACCCTGAAGTCCTCAAGTCACTTCTATTCCCCTCTTCGGCTTGATTATTCCCCTCTTCGGCTTGATTATCCTTTTTCTAGCTTTTTTCTCCCCCCGAAGAAAAATCCATATAGCTGCTCAGAACCCATTTGCTCAAACTATTAAAATACCCAAATTTGACATTGCAAAATTAGTTTGGGAAAGTAAAGATGCACTTGCAGCCTAGAGACACATGCAAAGAAGAGGGAGGTAGGAGAAAGCTCAAAAAATGGCAACTATGAGAATCTCATGATCTCTACCCTCCAAATACCAAGCCTCTATGTTACTGAACCACAAAGTGATTTAGAGGAGGTAACATCTCAAGGGTCTGATACCCAACAAATAGAGCAGCTTACTTATGTTTCTATCCAAGAAGTTCCAACTGAGGATTCTGAGGTAAGTACTATTTCCTCCCAATATTCTTCAGAAAAAGAACTTCCTCCCATTCTCATGAATCAGTCCATGGAGCTAGAGGTCTCCAAAGTTGAAGATGATTATTATGGGATGACTTATGAGCCAATTCCAGAAAGGAGATATTATTTGGCAACAACCAAATAGGTAGGTACTGGTTTCCTTACCTTTACCTTGGATGATATAAAAGTCTCAAGATTGTCCCAAAGAATCCAAGATTTCTACACTTGGATGGTGACCAAGAATTTGGCAGAGCAAGACAATTACATAATTCTATCAGAATTCAATTTTCACCATTAAGGTAGTCTTCGAGAATGGTTGAATTCCCTTGGGTTGCAGGATAATAATGCTTTCCTTACTTCCCAAAATTTTACTTTTAACATTAGAATCTTGCATGAAGTTTTCTCCGGCGATGCTGGCTAAAGGCATGCAAAATGTAAAAGACAACATTTTAAAATGAAGTGTCTGTCTTTGGAAAGAGATATCATTGACAAATATTTCCAGGAAAAAAAATGGCAAAAATCCTTTTTGGGCTGGGTGGGGATGTCAATCTAAAATAAGAATTTGTATCATCCCTACCAAAGATGTTGGTTGGTCGAACCATGACATCATAGAAGATAAATACAAGTCAATAACTGCTCCGAAAATTAGTTATATTAGGCAAGCCATTTTTTATGCTCTTGATGATATATGTGCAAAAAGATCTACTCTAAAACAGACAACGAAGAATGATCCAACACTTGATAAAGCTTTCCCAGGTCGTACATGTTCATATGAAAGAATGATTTCTCATGCGAGGCGCCAAGGAAGAAGTTCCAAAGATTCAGGTTTCCAAAATTCTCAAGTGACCGGTCCAAGTTCAGAAGGAAAAAAAATACTTTAGAAGGGGAAGGCAGAGCAATGCAAGAGGAAATAGGGCATGTTTTATTTGTAATAAAATATGACATTTTACGAGGAATTGCATGTAATCAAAGTAGTGTATTAGACTTCTCTTTGAAATTACAGACTACACATGCTTTTATTTCAGCGAAGATGACGATCATGAATCCATTTTGTCACTTGAAGATTAGCCCACATAAGAGACTCTATTTTCCCTTGATATTTATGAAGAATATCGTGATGATCATTACAAAATTTTCCCTTGATACTCCATATAGTTGCCCATAATCAATTTTCTCTAACTATTAAAGAACTCGAATTTAACATCGCAAAGTTAGTTTGGAAAAAAATGCACTTGCAGCCTAGAGGCACCCGAAAAAGAATAGAGATGTAGTAGAAAGCTAAAAAAAATGCTAAATATGAGAACCTCAAGATCTCTACCCTCCAAACCCCAAGCCCCTATGTTGCCCAACCACAGAGAGATTTAGAAGAGGTAACATCTGAAGGGTTTGATACCACGAAAAAAGAGGAGTTTACTGATGATTCGATCCAACAAGTTCCAATAGAGGATAGTTCCGAGGTAAGTACTAATTCCTCACAAGTTTCTTCAAAATAGGAACTTTCTATTTTTATGAATTAGCCCAGGGAGCCAGAGGTTTTCAAAGTTGATGATGATCAAGATGGGAGGACTTATGAGCCCATTCCAGAAAGGCGATATGATTCCTCCGCAACCAAACAGATAATGAAGAATGATCCAACACTTTACAGATCGTGATGCATGTCCGATTTAATCATCGGAGTGAAAGATTGCTCGTGTCAAGCACCAAGGAAGAAGTTCAAAAGATTCAGGTCGCCAAAATTCTCAAGCGACAGGTTTGAATACTAAATACTTCAGAAGGAGAAGGCCAGGCAATGCAAGGGGAAATAGAGCATGTTTTATTTGAAATAAAATATGACATTTTGCGCGGAACTACATGCAGTCCAAGCAGTCTATTAAACTTCGCTATCAAATTATAGATTACACATGCATTCATTTTAGTGAAGATGTCAATCTTGAATCAGTTTTCTCACTTGAAGATAAGCCCGTAGAAGAGACTCCCTGTTCCCTGGATGTTTATGAAGAATATGGAAATGATCATTACAAAATTTAAAAACCAAAGCCAAAGGTGAATGAAGAGATCCAAAGCATCACGGTGATCCCGCAAGCAGAAATCAAAGTTTATGCATCTATGTAGGACAAACAAATGCATGCTATAGCATTCTTTGACTCTGAAGCAGCCTCCTCACTCATTAATCATGCGGTCTTACAATATGAGTATTGATTGCCGTACTTCAAGAATTTCAACACAAAATGAAATAGAATTCTAACCGGAACTATCATTACCAAGCACCCGATAACCATTGAATTCTTCCTAGGACTGAAGTACATGAGCAAATTGATTGAGTCACATGTCCCAGGTATGGATTTTATTATTAGTTTTGAAATTTACAGGGTTTTGCATGACAAACCCCAGATCAAATCCAATGGGATAGCATTCAAAAAGCAATTCAAGCCGTCTTGTGTAGTCCTGAGATTGTTCCAGCTCACAAAAGAAGATCAAGTCATGGAAATCGAAGCACAAATTATACAACATTCCTGTGTATAATCTCACATTGAATTCTTAACAGAATGTGACAATCATTATGGAAAAATGAAGAGTTCTTCATTAAGCTACCTTTGAAGAAAAATGATAATATCAATCCTATACTGGAAGTCACTCTGGTATGAATACATACCATCTTCAGCTCACAAAAAAAGAGTATCGGGAGCTAGTGGATTTTGATCTCATTGTCCCATCAAATTCACAATGGACGTGCTAAGCATTTTATGTTAAAAAAAGCCGAGAAAACAAGAGGTAAACTGAGATTGACAATTAATTACCAACCACTCAATAATTTTCTTTTGGATGACAAGTTTTCAATCCCTAATAAGCTCACCCATTTGTCCCAACTTGTCTAAAAGAAATATTATTCTAAGTTTGTTCTCAAATCAGGCTTTTGGTAATTTGGAATTCACCTAGATGATAGGGAATTTTTTTTTTGTATTCCCGATCACCATTTTAAGTCGTGCCTTTCAGGTTAAAAATTGCTCCATCTTTGTTTCAAAAGTCCACTCAGTCAATCTTTCACACATCACTTCTTTATATTGCTGATATTTTACTATTCAGTGATACTTGGGAGGAGCATATAAATTTGTTCAATCATTTTGCATCTTTAATGCGAAAAAATTGCATCATCCTTTCAGCAAAAAAAAAAATGGTTCTTGCAAAAAAAAGAGATTGATTTTTTGGGCATGAATTATTCCCATGGAGAACACACTTCAGGTCCTCATATTTCTAAGGAACATCTCCAGTTCCCCGATATTGGGTTCACAACGAAGAAAATACAACAGTGTTTGGGAATAATAAATTAAGTGAGAGATTTTATTCCTATTTTTATACATATTTTTCTCCTCTGACAAAAATTTTGAAGCAAAATGCCTAGCCATGGGGCAAGGATCAAAGCGATGCAGTGAGAAAAAATAAAAGAGATGTCTCAAAGTGTTAGAATCTTTGCACATTTTCTCATATGGAAATAAAATATTGCAGACAGATGCCACTAATGAATATTGGAGCGCAATTTTATTTAAGGAAGAAAA